>NW_021703768.1:68083343-68278872 GCF_005190385.1 Monodon monoceros
CTGCACACAGATGTGTGTAGCAGCTTTATTCATAATTGCCAAAGCTTGGAAGCAAACAAGATATTCAGTAGGTGAATGGATAATCTGCGGTATATCCAGACAATGAAATATTTAGCGCTAAAAAGAAATGAGCTGTTAAGTCATGAAAATACATGGAGGAACCTTAAATGCATATTAATAAGTGAAAGAAGCCAATCTGAAAAGGCTATATATTGTATAATTGCAACTATATGACACTAGAGAAGGCAAAACTCTGGACATAGTAAAAAGATCAGTGGATGCCAAGGGCTTGGAATTAGGGTGGGGGAGAAGAGGGAGGCATGAGCACAGAGGATTTTTAAGGCACTGAAAATGTTCTGTTTTATATTATGATGATGGCTACATGTCATGATACATTTGTCTAAACCCATAGAAGGCACAACACCAAGAATGAACCCTAATGGAAACTATAGACATTGGGTAATTATGATATGTCAATGTAGGTTCATTAATTGTAACAACTGTACCACTCTGGTGGGGGATGTTGATACAGGGGAGTCTATGCATGTGTAGGGGCAGGGTGTATGTGGGAAATCCCTGTACCTTTCTTTCAATTTTGCTGTGAACCTAAAACTACTCTAAAAATATCAAGTCTTTAATTTAAAAAATTGTAACTAAAAGCTGTTAAAGAATTTTAATGGAGACATTAACATGATCTAATGTACATTTTAATGGCACTTAAGCCTATCTGATTCTAAGAATCTCTTAGAAAGTGCCAGAATTTTATAAGCATTTTATATTTTCCTGCTTCCTCAATCTTTCAAGAATGGTCTTGCTAACATAAAATCATGAAAAACCACATCAGTTTCTTCCTTTTCATATGCTGATAAGACATGATTGGAAAAAATTATGCAATTCTGCAATTTTGGCTTCATTTCACAGCCATGCTACAACTTCAGGTGTAGCTCAAAATTGCTTGACTTTTATTCATTTTAGGTTACATTTTATTCAAGCCTTTCAAACTTAAGTAAAGCACAGATAATGAAAACAAATTCTAAACTTATAAGAATTTTTCTAATTAACCCTAGGATTCCACAGATACCAGTTTGAGAAATATTTCTCCAAGAAACTGAAGTATGTATTCCATGATACAATGTCACTGGATAGAGGAAACAGAGATCACAGTCCAGGGCAGCTGAGGAGGTTGAAATTTGAGGGTTAGGATAATGGACAGGAAAGCATTACAAAGAGAAGAAGCTGGACAAATCTGCATGTGGCCCTTTCTGTCTTTGGCCAAATCATAAGCTCTCTATATGCAGGGTGAGACCCTGCAAGGTCTGGAAGAAAACATCAACTGAAGACCAATTCTTCAGATTATAACTACTCTACTCCTAGTGAGAGAGCTACTCTGGAACCTGTCCCAAGTAGGCCCCAAATAAACCTTGACAGAACAATCTGATCCAACAATAAATATATTGCCTATAAGAATAAAACTCTACAATCTTTAAAAAAAGAAACCAAAATCTAGTATCTCAATAAATAGGCATAAAAAGGTCACAAATTTTCAATGACAAGTTCACAAGACATATGAAGCAGAAAAAAATGAAACCCATATTGAGGCAAAATCTGTCAATAGGATGAAACCAAAGACAACTTATGTGTTGAAATTAACATCCAAGGAATAAAGATCAACCTAATGAGTGAATATATGGGCAATATTATAAACTAAACAGAAACTGTTACGGTAACCAAACGAAAATTCTAGAACTGAAAAATAAAGTATCTAAAATTTAACTATATGAATTTAACAACATATTGAACACTACAGAATAAAAGATTAGTGAACTTGAAGATATAGCAAGTGAAATTATGGAATGTGGAAAAAGAAAAATAAACGAAAAAGAGAACAGGTCTTCAATGACCTGTGGGATAATATTAGATAGTCTAATATGTGTATGTGGAATCCCAGAATTAGAGGAAAAAAATTGTGGAGGAGAAGAATATTTGAAGAAATAATGGCTGAAAATTTTACAGAACTAACTATATGGAACATATTCTACATTTTAAAATATAAATACCTATTTCATATTTAAGTATAAAATATAAAATGTATAAACATAGATTAAAGTAAATGTGAAGGTACAACTATATTGAAATCAGAGTAGATATTTATAAAATAAAAATACACAGACATGTGATAGGTAAAATTAAAAACTGGAAAAATATACAATATGTAAACAGTAAATATAAGAAAACTTATTTGCCTATTTTAAAATCAGGCAAAGTATAATTCAAGAAAAATAATATCAGAGATAAAAAGTACATTCCATAATGATAAAAGGCCTTTTCATCAGAAAGATATTAATCTTAAATATGTGTAAGATTAAATATAGACCTTCAAAATAAAGAAGTAAATCAGATAAAGTTGGAGATTTCAGCAAAACTCTCAATAATTACTAAAAGAAATAAACAAAATAATCCTAGAGTTTAAAAAAAATTGAAAAAGATAACCAACCTAACCTTACTAGTATTGTAGAGCAGAATGCCAAAAATACAACAGATATTCTTTATAAATGCATATAGAACATTCATCATATCATTTGTTGAGCCGTATAACAAGGTTTTTTTTTGTGTGTTTGTTTTGTTTTTTTGCGGTACGCGGGCCTCTCACTGTTGTGGCCTCTCCTGTTGTGTAGCACAGGCTCTGGACAGGCTCTGCGGCCATGGCTCATGGGCCTAGCCACTCCACAGCATGTGGGATCTTCCCGGACTGGGGCACGAACCCGTGTCCCCTGCATCGGCAGGCAGACTCTCAACCACTGCACCACCAGGGAAGCCCAACAAGTTTTAATAAATTTCACAATCTTAAAAAAGTTATTTAACCCTGATAAAATTAAACTAAAAATCAATAGTAAAAGTCATCTTTAAAATCCCCAAATATTTGCAAATTAAATATCTCTAAAAACTTTTGTTTAAAAAGAAATTAAAAAGGAAAATATAAAATATTTGAATTGAATGAAGTATAAATATACCACATCAAACTTTGTAAATTCCAAATAATACAGTGGCTTGAAAAATTATTGTATTAGAAAATAAGAAAGGCTTAAAATCAATGATGTATTCTCCACCTTAGAAAAATTAGGGAAAAAAAGACACATTAAAAACAAAATGGCTAAATGAAGTCAAATTAAAATTATAAATGTGGAAATGAATAAATTAGAAAATGGACAAGGAGAAAAAAAAGGAAAACAATGTGTTCTTTAAAAATGATTAAAGTAATTTATAAACCATTATAGGAATTATTAAGACAATAAAAGAGAAAAAAAATTACCAATAAAGGGAAACAAAGAGAGGACATCACTTCAGATCACTAAAAGTATAACAAGTGATTGTAACCAATAGATATATGCCAAAAACTTGCATCTTGGATAAAATGGAAAAAAGACAAATATTGCAGGACTGATGCAAGAAAAGAAAAATGTAGTCTTTCTCTGCAAAATAATCTTGGAAAAGAAGGATTATGGAGGAAGGATAATAGTACCTGATTTTAGATATTCTACCTCATTTCCACTCACTCTAAAGCTATGGGAATTGAGACAGGCTGGTAATAACAGAAGCATAGGCATAAAGACCTATGGCACAGAAAAAAGATTAGAAATAAACTCATCTAATCAACTGATTTTCAATGAAGTCATTGAAGAAATTCATAGTATTTTTGCAAAAAATGGGGCTAGAACAACTTTATATCAATGTGAGATAAAATAAATTGATGCTACCTTCAAACATATATAAAAATTAATCTGAGATGGACCACAAACCTAAATGTTAAAGCTAAAATTATAAACCTTGTAGATTAAAACATAAGAAAATATCTTCATAACTGGAGTTAGCAACATTTCTTAAAAATGGCACAGAAAGCAAATTTGTAAAACAAAAATGCTAAATTGTATTTCAACAACACCAAATCACTTTTCTCATCAAAATAATATTTTAGAAAATAAATAAAGCGATATAGAGAAAATATTCACAGTAAGTATATTTGACCAAAAAAAAAAAAAAAACCCTGTATACAGAACATATATAGAACTCCTAAACTCAACAGTCAAAAAGACAAAAAAATAAAATAAAACAAGATCACTTGCCATCCTGTTTAAAAAAGATGATGCAGAAATGGACAAATGTTCAATACACATCAGGAAAAGTGTTCAATATCATTAGTCAACAGAGGAATAAAAATTAAGACTACAGTGATATACCATTACAGGTCTGCCACGTGGATAATTACAAAAAGACCAAAATGACCAGATGTTGGCAAGTATGTGGAACAACCAATGGAAGTGTAAAATGATACAAAAACTGTGACAACTGTCCTAGCAGTTTCTAATAAAGTTATACATTCACCTATCCTGTGATCCAGTGAGTCTATTCCTACTTAACTAACCCAGGATAATAGAAATGTAAGTCAACAAATATATTCTTATATGAAGGTTCTTAAAAGCCATATAATCAGAATAATCAAAGTTGGAAACAAACCCAATATCCTTTAACATAAATGGATATTATAAAAAAGAAATTTAAATATTATACAATGCCAATAGAAAAGAGCTACAAATATACCCAATAATATGAATGAACTTAAAAATATTTTGCTAGAAATACATATGCTACATTTATGACTCTATTTCTAGAATAACAGGCACACAAATCATTTGTGTTTAAAAATCAGAACTGGTTTCTTCTGGGGAGTGATCAGAATTGACTGGGAAGGAGCATGAGGAACTTTCTGGAAAGATAACTTTATCTTCATAGGGCTGTAAAATTCATCAGTGTACACGTGCATGTATTTGTCAAAACTTGTTAAACTATACACGTAAGATCGGTTCATTTTAATCCTTGTAAACTATATATATAAATATATAAAATTATATATATAATTATATATATAATTATATCTATTTATATATAAATATATAAAATTATAAAAATATAAAATTCCTTGTAGGACGATTTATTTACCTCCCCAGTATATTTTGTGAGTATGTGCTTGTTGTGTTTCCCTATATAATTGGTGTTTACTTATTTATATTTGTGAGCTCTTCAGGGACAGAGATGTTGTGTTAGTGCCTAACACACTGGATACCTGGTGCATGCTTATCAAAAGAATAATTAGATTTAAACTAGAGAATTCAGAAAGGAATACCTCATACTGAAAGAATGAAAAGAAAATCAGGCAGGTAGTCCTTTAAATAGCATTCCTTAAGCACACACTCAGAATCATGACTTGCATTTTTCTGGGTATCAGAGGTTAAAAAAAAAAAAAGCTATAGGTTGTGCCTTAATGAGTTTATAATCTAGCTGGGGCTACTAATTACAGCAAACAAAACTGTAAGATAAGAGCTATACAGTGGTCTGCACAAAGCATAATGAATGCAGATATATAAGTTTATCAGTCTCAGAGGGAAAATGCAATAGATTTTGCAAGTCTCATTAGAACTATTCACTGATGTTGCAGTTCTTTTTCTGGGAGAAGGCCACATGAAAGGATTGCATTTCTCTAATCTCTTGAAGGTAAGTGTGGCCATGTCAATTATACCCATGTGCTTGATGGTGCTGCTGAGTCCCACTATGTCCTTACTGATTTTCTTCTTGCTGTCCATTTCTGACAGAGGGGTGTTGAAGACTCCACCTATGATAGTGGACTCATCTATTTCTTTTTGCATTTCTATTAGTTTTTGCCTCAAATAGTTTGAGGCTCTGTAATTAGGTACATACATGTTAAGGACTGTTATGTCTCCTTAGAGAACTGACCCTTTATCACTATGTAATGTCCTTCTTTATTCCTGTTAACTTTCCTTGCTTTGAAGTCCACTCTGTGAAATTGAGATAGCGCTCCTGCTTTCTTTTGATCAGTGTTACCATGGTATATCTTTCTCTAACCATTTACTGTTTATATGTGTCTTTATATTTAAAGTGGGTTTCTTGTAGACAACATATAACTGGGCCTTATTTTTTGATCCACTGTGAATCTTTGTCTTTTAATTGGTAGATTTAGGCCACTGCTACTGAAAGTGATTATTGATAGATCTGGTTAATATCTACCACATTAGTTACTGTTTTCTATTTGTTGTCCTTGCTCTTTGTTTCTATTTTCCATTCTTTTTCTGCCTTTTCTGGTTTTAATTGAACATTTTATATAATTCTATTTTCTCTCCTTCCTTAGCACATCGGTTATACTTTTTACTTTTTTAGTGGTTGCCCTAGAGTTTGCAATATACGTTTATAATTAATCCAAGCCACCTTTACAATATCACTATACCACTATACAGATAGTGTGAGTACCTTATAATAACCAAATAATCCTGATTCCTCCCTCCAATCTCTTGTATCATTGCTGGCATTCATTTCACTTATATATAATCATTTATAAGCATATATATATATACATATATACACATAAGGTGCATACATAATTGAATACAGTTTTGCTGTAATTTTGAACAAACTGTTATCTGTTAGTCCAGCAGTCCCCAACCTTTTTGGGACCAGGGACTGGTTTCGTGGAAGACAATTTTTCCATGGACGGGGGCAGGTGATGGTTCAGGAGGCAATGTGAGAAATGCGGGGGATGGTTCAGGCTGTAACACGAGCCACGTGGAGCGATGGGGAGCGAGCGGCAGGTGAAACTTCGCTTGCTCGCCCGCCTGCTGCTCACCTCCTGCTGTGCAGTCCGGTTCCTAACAGACTGCAGACCAGTACCGGTCCACAGCCCGGGGGTTGGGGACCCCTGTGTTAATCAACTAAGAGTAAGAAAAATAGATGCTTTTATTTACTTTTGCTTATTCTTTCTTTGATGCTCTCTGCTTCTTTATGTAGATCCCAGGATTCTACTGACATGTTCTCTAGCTCAGAGACTCTTTCCTCAGCCACCATTCAGTTTACTGACAGGTCATCACAGGGATTCTTCATTTCTGTTACAATATTTTTTAATCTCTAGAGTGACTTTTTGGTTCTTTCTTAGGATTTCCGTCTCTGCTTACACTGTCCATCTGTTCTTGTATGCTGTCTATTTCATCCATTAGAGCCCTTAGCATATTAATCATCGTTGTTTTAAATTCTCTGTCTGAAAATCCAACCATCCCTGCCATATCTTTTTCTGACAGTTGTTCTGTCTCTTCAAGCTGTGTTTTTGTTTTTTTTTCCTTTTGGTACACCTTGTAATTTTTTCTTGATGGCCAGACATTATGTAACAGATAAAAGTAACTGCTATAAATAGGCTTTTAGTAATGTGGTGGTGGTGAGGTGTTGGGGGCCAGGAAGCATTCTATGGTCTTATGATTTCAGTGAGCCTATGACTCAATCTCTCAGTGAGCCTATGACTCTGGTCTGTGAATTCACAAGAGTTTCCCAGTTCTTTGTTTAATCCCCCCTTGGAGGACAGGATAGCTAGAATGGGTTGGAGTTGGGTGTTCCCCTTTTCCCATGGGGAAGGCTAGAGCTGGTTGGAGATGGATATTTCTCTTCCCCCAGGTCAGTTAAGCGCTGATAACTTCCCAGCAGGTTAGGCTCTAGTTATGTTGCTTCCCCTGAGTTCAGGCCTTGTTAAGAAGAGCAGAATACTCTGGCATATTTCAAAATAGTTTCCTTCTTCCTCCCCCTGCTAGAAGCATGAGGGGATTTTTCTCAGATTTTGACTTTGGGAATCTGGTCAAGTTCCTGGAGGTAAATCTACAACATTGTGTCCCCCAACTCCACAACCCATGAGTTTTTAATCTCAGACTTGTCCAAACTGAGCCTCCAGCAACTTGTCAATAACAGTTCAGGGTTTCCTATTCTGGCACCAGTTCCCATGGTAGTTTCCACTTTGAGTCTGCTCCAGTAAGCTGTGACTCCCTGTATACACCTGTCTATCTCTCCAATCTTGGGGGCAGCAATTTTCCCTGTATCCTACTAACTCTTACGTATCCAAGAAGAGTTGTTAATTTTTCAGTCTGCTCAGCTTTGTACTTGTTAGGACGGAGTGGTGACTTCCAAGATCTTACATGCAGAACCAGAATCTTGCAAGTATCATGTGTGGCTTTATGAATTGTTTTGCCAATGACATTAAATAAATAAATATATATATATATAATATATATATATATATATATATATATATATATATATATATACACAAATATATATATATGTAATTTCCTGGTAGCATCCTGGTTCAGGCAGAGTGTGACTCATCAAGCTTACTCTGCCTGTCCAAGTGATCATGAAAGCCCACGTTCAGTAGGGAATCCAAGAAAAGATTCTTTGAGTCTCTGTATTAGTTTGCTGTAACAAAATGCCACCAACTGGGTGGCTTAAACAACACATTTTTTTTTCACACTTCTAGATGCTAAGCCTGTCTAAAATCAAGGTTTTGACAGGTTTGGTTTCTCCTGAGGCCTTTCTCCTTGGCTTGCAGATGGCTTCCATCTTGTTGTTTCTTAAGATGGTCATCCTTCTGTAGATGTACACCCTTGGTGTCTCTTCTTATGAGAACACTAGTCCTGTAGGATTAGGACCCACCCATGTGACCTCATTTAGCCTTAGTTTCCTCTTTAAAGGCCCTATTCTAAATACAGTCATATCCTGAGGTGTACCTTGAACATATGAACTTTTGGGGGACACAATTCAGTCCATAAAGTCTCCAAAGTGGGCAGGGATTCACTGCCAACCCATAATAGATAAGCAGCACATAAGAGAAATAAAAATATGTTTCATTAAACCACAAAGATTTTAGAGTTGCTTTTTAAACTGTAATATAAACTAGCCCATTTTGTCTCATGTAGAATGTAGTATACAGAAATCGAGTGGTATCGTACAAAAATCTAAAATATGTGGCATTGGATTAGCAATCTTCCCACAGACAGGAAAAACTGATATCCAGAGCCTAGAAAGATAGTGCTCTTGATTAATATGGTGGCAAAATATTTTGTAAAATTCTCATCTGCCATGATTTGAATAATAGATAATTAGTGTGAATTTCTATCCAAGTTTGCTCAGTACATTTCTAGTCTGTATCCATTGACCCAGTATTACTCTTAGTGGTCTTCCCTTTCCTCTCAAAAGGGTCCTGGTTTGAGCAGTATATCATATAATCACCTTACAGAAAATTTACTTCATAAATGTTTAGCTCTATTAGACAAAGTTAGAAAATAGAATATTAGTTCCTTACTATGTAGGAATTATAATAAACAAATGTATTCAGAAAGGAATCATTTACTTTTCAAGCAGAAATGAAAGAAACTAGACTGATTCCAGAAATTCATGGCCTTGAAATACTGGAAAATCCAGTTATTTTAGACCCATTCAAGAATATATACATTGGAGAAATGCCTTGATTCACTAAAGCCCAATGGAAGGGTCAAATTAAGAGTAAAAACATTGCAACCATTCTTAAAAACTGAATAAATAAATAATATTCCTGAGAGAAAAGGCCTAACTGTGAGTGTGACATTGAGTAAAATCTTTCAATTGGATTATCAAATGAGAGAAATGAAACTAAAATAATGGCTTTTTTATAAAAGCCTTATAGTCTCAAGTTAACCAATCTAATTTAAGAGAGAGAAAGGCAAAAGCATAGGGTCACAAAACCTCAACATATAGCAAATGTAAAAAAAAAAAAGGGAAATGACTGGAGTTAAAGAGAGGAGAAGCCTACTAAGTATTTGAGAGATGTGTTCTGCTAAAGAAATCAGAAGTAGAGAATAAAAAACAAGACCTTCCAAGACCTAAAATAGCCCTGGGATCCGCAACCACTTTTTGGCATGACAAACCAATGATGGTACACGCTTCAAAACTCATTTTTTAGGTATCTAAGGAGGATGTGGAAAAGAAGGAATTCTACTGGGTATAGAGCCTAGGACCATATTTGAAACTTATGTGGAAACTACATTGCATCCCTATCTTTGAGTTTGATGTTGTGACTAGAATAAAACTTTAGTCTGATACCCTTTGGAAGAAGGTGAGTATATTTTTCACAAGCAAAAATATATATTGAATATATGATGATACATGGTCATCCTGTGGTAGACATTAAGGCTCATTCTAATTATCTTCCTCCCCAGAATTTGATGGCATTGAATTCTGTCTATATGAATTTTGGCATGCCATATAACTTTCATTGGCCTATAAAATATTATTGGAAGTGACAAAGCATTTTAAATATCCATACACACTAGATTTGTGTGCTTGTGAAATTATCTATTTATTATAACTTCCTTGAACTGTAATTGCTAGATCTGAGGGAATGCACATTTTCATGGCATTAAGTAAATACTGTCAAATTACTCTCCATAAAGAGTATACTAACATAATACCACATGCAGTGCATGACTACCTGTTGCCCTGCATTATACCTAATATCACTTTGTGTGTGATTGTGCATGTACACATATCTTTATCAAGATAGCAGGCAACACCATGATCTAATTTTTCCTAAGTATTCATTTTGTTTTTACTGAAGTACACATTTATATATATAAATATGTAACATATATATATATATATATATATGGGGCCAATTGTATTTATTCTTTTGTGAATTGTTATTCCTTTGCTTTGTCTATTTTTCTATTGTAATAGTCTAGTTAACAGCACACACTTTTACTATGATGACAGTCAAGTGTTTAGTTCTCATATCTGTATTGTTACAGATTATGTGGCCTTGGGTATTTTACTTAAAAGTTCTATAAGCCTCAGATCATAGTCACTCAGAGACCCGGGATGACAGATGTTCAATCTTAATACACGATTCAGAGTCAAGAAAGCCGGGAAAAGGAAAATGGCAAATTGTATATTAGCTCTTAGAGCTTCTACCTGGAAATGTATTTATCACTTCCATTCATATATATAGATCAAATCCACATAGAAAGCCAAACTTTCTTTCAAAGTGGGGGAGGGATGTACAATCTTATCATGTGTGAGGATTATTTCTGATCAGCCCCCATAACTACCACAATCTGCCTTTGTAATGTTCAATCAGGCTCAAAATCCAGGGTTTCTGGGTGATGTGCTATAGTCTTTTGATAGTAGGGTAGCAGCTGTAGTATCTACATCAGGTCTGGTGGTGGACTCTCTGGAATAAGATACCTATTTACTAAAATGACAAGCATCACTGCAAAAAAGAAATGTCTTAGATCTTTCTACTATCCCAATGAGACCAAACAGTATAAAGCAGAAAGATACAAAAAACCAGAATTTTTTCTAGAATTAGAAATATTATGTGGGTCTATGGGTTTACTGCTCTAAGAGTAGAGAATGTTTCTTGATTAGCCTTTTATCTGTTTCCTGGGATCAGTGTCGATTTTTATTTGGGACCCTGGCTCCTCCCTCTCAAAATTTTTTCCTTGGCCACATCCACTTTGGAGGTTGAACAGCACTTTCCAACCCTCATCCTGCACACAGATATAGAATAATCCAAGTTTCGTTTAGTCTGGGCTAATGTTTCTATTGACACCAGGATTTAAGTGCTCTCAAACTTTGCTGGCTTCTTAGATATTTGATTCTAGTTAGCTGTATATGCCAAAAGACAACACACAATTTCTTTCTAGACAAAATTCTCATATTTTCTGTATTTTTCTTCCTTAGCTTTATCTTACTCTCCTCTCTATGTAATTTTAGTTAGCATTTCAGATTTTGATCACACACAACACATATATGCACATATATTCTCTTTTCCTTAAACCTTTTATATAACTGAAAGGTGCCACAATCTGAGTTGGATCGTTACTCTGAAATTCATTAGTCCATTCAGAGTTTTTAAAAATTAGTGTGAAGGCCTTATTCTTGATTTAATCCTTCTGTAAGATTTAGTCTTAATCAGATTTTATAGCTCAAAAGCCTATCATCTATCTATGTATCTCTCTACTTATTTATTTTCCTGATTGTGGTTGAGAAGCAATTTCCTCTTCCATGCTGGCAAGTGGCTTTTCTCCCACACTCAAATAAGATTTAATAAGGGAAACTGGGCACAAGGTATATGGAAACTCTATGCTATCTTTGCATTTTCTGAAAATCTAAACATGCTCTAAAATAAAAATGTTATTTAAAAAAATATATAATTTTGGACTATGTAAAAAATTACATTCTATTGATAGAATTCAGATGTAAGAAATGAAACCTGTTTTTCTGCTAGTGAACTCAACTTATTTATAAGTTCTTATATCCACTGATGTCAGTGGAAAACATTGGCCTTTTAAGTAAGTTGGAGTCTTCTTTTAAAATTTAGTTTCTTTTGGGTTAATTGAATCAATTCAAGTTTCTACCCCTCTCCTTTCCTTTTGCTTTCCTCCTTAGATGGCTCTGGATACTGAGTTTATAATGATAGTGGGGTTTGAACTCTGGTTAATGTAAGGATACCTAGGATCTCACTGGCTTTCACCAAGAAAATACCTCCTTCTGGGTTTAAGTCATGAAGTCTTCTTTGTTATTATGAAATGACCCCCAAATCCATTTTCAAACCATTGGCTATGCACTTTGTATTTAAGTCAGCTTTATCTGATATAAATACAATCACATCAAATTTCTTACACTTTTATATTTGTATCCTTTTATTTTCAACTTGGGTCTTTAAACTGCCTCTCTATATGATATGTGTAGAGAGAGAGAGAGATACCAACCACTGCCTTATAATCAAACATATTAATCTAATTACATTAAATGTAATTACTAATATGTAAGGTCTCAATCATCAGTATTGCTATTTGTTTTTTATACATCTCTTCTGGTTTGTTCCTCCTTTTCTTCTACCTTTTGTTTTTGTTGTTAATCTTGGTTTTTTGTTTATTTGTTTTTGTTTGCCTGCTTGTTTTAATATTTTTTCTAGTTTCTTGGCTTATCAGCTGTATATTTTTAATTACTTTTATGCTTACTCTAGTGATTCCAATATATATCTTTAATCTATCACATTATACTCTATATTAATATTACCCTCCTTCTCTCCAATATAATAACAGCACTATAATTTAACCAGCCTCCCTTATTATTTATTATTTTTATTCACTTTAGTTCTATTTCAATACATTGTTAATATATTTGCTTTCATCAAACAATTAAATTTGGGGGGATTCAGGACAAACATTTTTTATATTTATCCACAAATTTATCAATTCCAGTGCTCTTGGTGTATATGTGTGTGTGTGTGTGTGTGTATGTGTGTGTATAACTGTCTTCCTTGATTATCATCTAAGAACCAGCTAACAGAATATATTTACAGCTTCAGGCCCCATAGCGTCCTCTTAGGGAACTCTGAGTCCGGTTTTTATCATCAATGAAGATAGCTTCTGGGAAAATGGAGAAAACTCTCTTATATTAGTTTGGGGTCTCCCTTTTAAAAAAAAAAAAAGACAAGTTTCCCTAAGTTTTTCAAGTAAGTCTAGTGAGTCCTGCATAAGACAAAAGTATGCCTTATGCAAATAATGTCTCTCTGGATTTTTAGAAGTGTAGACCTATTTAAATTTAAGATTGATAAGCTATTCTATGTTGAACAGAATATCTACTGCTAGACATTAGTTCCACTATCTAAGTGTAATTTAACTCCACCACTACAAAATCTGTGGGATACCAAAATAATACAATTTCAAAAATCATAACTGGAATGTGTTAAATTATGTTCTCAACTCTGAGAACAATGATTGTCGTAGGAACAGATTCATGTGGTGCCATTTTCTGTTTCATTACAGTCTCTGTCATAAGAAGGATGTGGTAGAATTTTAATGTCTCGTATATTCCTGTAAATTACAGGATTCTACTATACAGTGTTGACCTTTTCAGTGTTCTGTGATTTGATTGGCTACTCATTGCATTTTTCCCTTGCCTGGTGTCCCACTAACCTGTAGGGAAGAGATAGAATGAATAGCCAGTTAAAGTGCAGAATATTGAAAAGGTCAAAACAGTACAATATGTTATTTCTACTCTGAATATATCAGATACTAACCAGATGTTGTAGTTGTTCTATAAGGACAAGGAGAAGTATAGTTGCAGGGGAAGAAAGAAGCAAAAGACAATCACTTTACATTTCAGTCGACAAATTACCAAAGACATGTTTTTCTGAATAACTCAAATAATTTTCAAAATTAAAAACTTAAACCCCATTTCAAAAGCAAATACAAAGTATATTTAGTTTTGACATTTAAATCAGTCACATTGGAAGCTGTTTAAGTATCTGTCACTAGATACCTGAATAGATGCAAAGAAAACATCACTTTCCAGCACCTTTGGTCTTCTTTTTTTTTTTTTTTAATACTATGTAACTTTTAATTTGTTCTAATATTTCATTGGTATTAACTAACTATCACAACTGTATAATCTTTAGGAAAGAAAGTATAAGTAACAATATAGGGACCATCACATATTTTAAAAACTTAGTCATCTTCCTTTTTCAGAATTTTTCCACTGCCAGAATACTAAATTCTAACCTTTAAAAGGATATGTAACTACCCATCATTATGATAAAAACTCTGTTGGGTTTTTATATCATGGTAGCATTGCAGTCCATGTACACTTCTGCTACTTATCTTATGATTTCAGTTATACTCATTTAGTGTCCCCAGAAATAAACTAGCTTTAAGTTGATAGTTATGATCCAGACTTATGGATCTCCCATCAAAAACAAGTATCAGCCAGAGACTCTACTTCCCCCAAATAAATTTACCTTGAATGTGTACCATCTTTAGTCCAACTTTATGACTCTTTTAGTCAATTTGTTTAGACGTTTAAGTGCACTCTACTCATTAGAATTTTATTTTACACAGAAATCAATTATTCCAGAATGCGGTAGAAACAACCTAATAACACCTGGTGTTGACAAGTTAGATCAGAATTTGTCAGCAATAGCTTTACCCAGATGTAAATTGAATATCTGTTCCAGCCAGATAAGCATTCAGGGGGAAAACATTAATCTTACAGACTTTTAGTTTCTTTTATCATTTTTCTATAGTTATCTTTTAAATATAAATTATATATATATATATATATATATATATATATTCAAATATACAGACCCATCCTTCTACTTGGCCAGTCTCTTTCTTAGTCTTCCTTTCTATGATTTGCAAATTTTTACTTATCACACAATAAAGGGATCTTGGTATGACTGTTCCAATACCACATCTGCACCATGTCAGAAAACTGTATTTAAAAATATGGGCTTCCCTGGTGGCGCAGTGGTTGAGAGTCCGCCTGCTGATGCAGGGGACATGGGTTCGTGCCCCGGTCTGGGAAGATCCCACATGCCGCGGAGCGGCTGGGCCCGTGAGCCATGGCCATTGAGCCTGCGTGTCCGGAGCCTGTGCTCTGCAACGGGAGAGGCCACAACAGTGAGAGGCCTGCATACCGCAAAAAATAAAATAAAATAAAATAAAATAAATAAATATTTCATTGTCAACTCTTGGAGACTTGTGTTTTTCAAAAAAGTCAGGACTTATCTCCATAGCAATAGTGGGATAATCAAATTATTAAGTTTTAAACACCAGGGCTTGAAGTAAGTTTCTATGTTAGCATTTATATTTCTAAGGGGTAAGGGTAAGGATTTAGAATGAGGAGAATACTAATCATCAATAAAAATATGTACTACCATCACCTACATTAGTAAGATATTATCAGACGTAAAATATTTATTTCAGGAGAGAACACTGGAAAATGAAGTGAATAGGGAAAACATCAATGGAAGTACATCATGAATTGAGTATTGGAGGAATGATAGATGAAATGAAAGAGAAGAAAACCAAGTTATGCACAGTGAAAAGAAACTAAAACACATAAAGTTGAGAAATAGCAAAGCCAACAATTAATAACATTAATAAAGGGTAGTAGGGGATAGTGAGGAATGGTGCGGGAAAAGCAGTAAAGTTTGAGATTTAAGTGTTAAAATAGGAAGTTTGGCATCCATTATATGAGTAACAGGGATCACAGGCATGGGGTAATTATTGGTATGTAACATCTATTAGGAGTTAGTTTTATAGTATAGGTATGAAGTAAACAGAATCCTAATCTTAGTCTGGCAAAAGTATGATTGGAGAGGCAGTAACATGTAATACTAATACAAAAAAAGTACTAATTGATGACTGAAAGAATACAAAAGTTGAAGGAGAAGATTAAAAATGGATTCATAAGAATGGATGAGTAATGTGGCAGAAAGGAGAGGTTGGTATGCAAATTGTTTGATGTGTTAACAATATTTTGGCACTCTTTCAGAATTGTTTGGCGAAACCCGCTCTATTCTTTCATTCATTCATTTAGATTAAGTGGCTGAGGACCTTATCTGTGCCAAACAGTACTACACAGGTCACTGGACAAGGGAGAGATCACAGACAGTATTGCAGGAATAGCATCATGAACTCTACCTTCAGTCTACCTTCAGGTATTTGGAGAAAACACCTGTTCCTATGGAACTTACCTGTTAGTAAGGGAAACTGACACCAAACAACTATAGAAATAAAGAAGCAATTAATATAATGCCAAGACAGTACTGAGAAGAAAAATGAAAGCAAGGGATAGACTGAATGGGGAGGAGGAGTATTATTTTAGATTAAGTGATCAGAGAAATATCTCCAAAGCAATGTTATTCTAACAAAGACCAGAAATGTGTGGAACATTAGTAATGTGAAGATTTATAGCAAGAGATTCCACAGAAAGAGAAAAGCAAATAGAATGGTCCTGGAGCCAGAATGAGTTTGTGTGATAAAGAAACAGCAAGAGTCTGTAAAAGGAGCACTAAGAGGGATTAATACTGGATGCTTTGGAAGAAGAAAATACAATTATTTCATTTGTGAGAAAATAATTCTGTTAATTTTTACATACTAATATGCAAGTGTTAAGTTATTCCTAAAACAATATTTGTAGCATTATAAATTCTATAAATATTCCCTTACCAACTTTTTGCTTATGGGAATATATTTTTATTTCCTCCTAAGTATTTCAGTGTTTAATATTCCTCTTAGATTATTGAAACAGAAATAATGTCATCTGTCACTGACCTGGGAAACTCATTCTGGAGTTTCTATGTTCCTGAATGGAACTGTATACTTTCTTAAACTATACTTAAATCTGATGTTAAGATGGCTGTTGCATGTGGAAAAAAAAATTAGTCAAAAAAAAAACTTTGGAAAGTGGACTATTTGATTCAACCAAAATAATACAGTTTAGCTTCTCATTTAGTCACTCAGTTTTCCAAGTGATAAAAACATAATTTTATCACAGAGGTTAACAATTTAATATAGAAGATATTTGTGATATATGGAGGTACTTTACTATTCCCTTACAGATCAGCTTCCAGCTTATACAATTTGGTTAATGGCATCATAATTCATCTAAGTTTTAAATCTTCTTATTGGATATTGTGCCCAGTTTCCCATCTTCCCTCTCCATATATATATATATATATATATATATATATATACACATACACAGAAACACACACACACACACACACACATATATATATATGCCTTTATAACTTTTTATATCTTAAATAATGCAAACTTCATTGGCTTCCCACAGCCTAATAAACTGGTTCCAAATTTTAGACATGTAAGAACTACCTGTCAAAACCAGATTTTAATCTGTTCTACTGTGTGAGTATCCCAGAATTTGTATGATATATTTCAAATAAAATGGATGGATTGCAAGTCCCCAAGCAGTGTGTGATGTTTTTCCTCTATTTTTGTTTTAACACAATATGAATTTCCTTCCTTTTTTGTGAATGTTAAATTCTTCTATGCCTTTGAAGATATAGCTTGTCTTTCAGTACATCCACCCCTTGACATTAGGGGAGCCTACAACATCAAAGTAAAGTAAATTCTGACAGTATAAGAAAACGACACTTAAAATAAAGGGATAATTAGAAAGTAGTTATTGGAAATTACAAATACTATTGCCAAAATGAGAAATTGAATACAAAGGATAGCTGATAAAGTCAATAATATCTTCCTGAATATCAAGCAAAATGGCAGAAAATATGAGAGAGTGTAAGAGACAGTACAATCCTGGAGTTACAAAATATGGTTAAAAACAATTCCATTATGTAAGAGCAGAGAAAACAAAAGACAGTATTTATTTTAAAAAATAATAAAAATGCACAGAGTTAAAGAAAGAAGGTCATCAGAGTTTAGTAGAGCTCACCTAGTTCCTATAGGAGAAAAAAGATGAAGTTCAAGATACCTTTCTGAAATTTCAAAGTGCCAAGAATAAAAGAAAACAGATTTTAAAAATTTCCAATGACTAGGAAGAAAAGTTCATCAAGAAAGTAATGAGTATTAGATTAGCAATGCACTCATCATTACACTGATCATAAAGGCAAAAGAACAATGTTTTCAAATTATAAAAAATAAAAATAAAAAGAATTTAGAATTCTCTACCCATAATCAAACATAAGGAAAAAATGAAAATATTTTCAGATACATAGAATGATAGTATCTGGAAGAATTCATTTGTGCATTTTACTTTTCTACACTTCCTAGGAAGTGATCTTTCTCCTAGTAAACCAGAGACATTCAGGTTGTCTCAGTAAAAACTGTGATTGTATTGCAGAAATGCAAATTTTTGCCAATATGATAGATATGGTATCTCAAGGCTGTTTTAATTAACATCTCTTTTATTACTATATGATCGAGTATATCTTCTTTTACTTGAATTCATTTTGAGTCCCTTATTTTTCTGTTAAGTATTTTGTTGTTGTTTCATTTTCTATTTTGACTTCTCCAAACTCTAGTTATACTCTAGATTTTAATTCTGTTTGTAGGTTTGGATATAGATAGTCCTCTCTATTAACCATGATTCCTAAATGTTGACGATAACAATCTATTGCTTTTGCCTTATTTTTTCTTCTTAAGATTTTATCTAACGATTCCTTCCTATTCTATGATCACAAAGACATCCCTCTATTTTTTTCTATTAATTACAACACTACTATTATAACCTCTAAATCTCTTCCACATGGACTCCTTTGTATACTATATTGATTAGGTATCCAACTATAACTGTATCTGTATACCAAGCCATTTTTTCCATTATTATCAAACAATCAGGCTTTTTATGTGGTGCCACATTTACCTTTTATCATATATGAAACTTTATTGCTACGCTTTTTAATTAACATGGTCTTGAGTTATGCCTAAATATTTCGTAAGTTGAATCTTTTTGTACCAAATACAGTCTTTGCTGTAGTTTTACAAATTTCATTACCAATTCATGTATTTTCAAAATTAATTTTAGAATCTGTCAAATTCCTCAAAGAATACTAGTAGAAGTTAATTGAATTCTATTAATTTATGGTTTAATTTGAAGACTCATAATGTTACATTACTTCTGTTGGTTAATATGTTATATATTTTCATTAGTTTATGTATTATTTTACATGTAATGCAAATTTGATGGTCTTATTTTGGATAATATTCATCAGTTTACAGATCCATTAAACAAGTAGTATATGATTCCATATACCTTGCAAATATAAGGTACACCTTTTTCTATTGATGCCTCAACTAGATGAATGTAGCTGACAATTTCTGTCAAGATACTAGAGCACAGAAAAATCCAGTTAATCAGCAGCATTTTTAGACTTCTTCAATTCCAGAGAAATCTATTCACATCTGGGTGTGTTTCACATTACATAGACCTATAAAGTGATCTGTTGACAGAATTAATGAGAAAAAGAAGGTAGCTTCAGGAATGTAATTATTTATTAGTTTGATAATAGTTTTGTCAAATCGTTCCAAACATATCCTAATGATTAGTGAAAAATCAGTTGTACAAAATATAAGCATTTTCTTTTCTATAGTGCAATTTTTACAATAAATAATGTCTAGTTCCAGCAAATCTATGTTAATGTTGAATTTGGAAATAAGGATTAGGGCATTTATTTTGCCTTTTGCTAGAATAATTATATCACCTGTCTTTATTTTGTATAACAAATTGATATAATGATTGTCTCACTGTGATAAAATCTCATGATTATCTCAGTGATAATCACTGACAAAAAAATTACTAAACGAAAAATCTAGCTGTTGCCTTGCAGACTTATAGAACAGTTATAATCCAAACAACATAAAACAACTACTCTTTCTGTTACTGCATTAACTTATACAGGCACAATATTATTATTCATTTACTGAGATAAATTAACTATGACTGCATGTTAATAAAATTTAATTTTAAAATACTAGGAACAGCAATCTAAAATATGTTTTGAATTCCCTCTGAGGGCACCTCTCACTACAGTAGATAACTTGGAATCACAGAGCATGAGATTAATACGTTTTCATCTTTTAGACTGCAATTAGGTAACTGAGATGGCTGTAACGGTGGCATTTTATCGGCTAATAATTTCTTTGATCATGTATATTTTTCCACATCGGCTCCATAGGGTCTTTTGGTCTTTGTTTTTTTTGTTTTCTTTCTTTTTTTGGTAATGCTATATCTGTACAATCATGTTTCCTTTAATTCTTGCTCATGTTTAAAGTGGACAGCGCAGTGCAAACCATTCATTTACTTGTACATGATGCTTGGCTTTCTTTGCACCTTATCCAATACTTGTTTGTCTCCATACCTAAGCTGTAATTTGAAAGAAAGTTGTGTATTTGAGCCTTTTTCTGTAACATACCGAAGAGGGTAAAACTGGGCAAAAACAGCTTTTGTGAAGGAACTTAGTTTCGCTTTCTTTTCTGAGGCCTTACTGAATGTTCTGTTCAAGGATTTGCTCTTTGGGTTGGGAGTTTGAATCATATTTACATCTGATGATTCACTTTGGATGCAGCTCATTCCCTGATTCTTATGTGAAGCATTGTAGACTTTATTTTTATCAGAGTGAGTTATCACTACTTGTCTAATGTCCCTGTTTCACATATATTTTCCTCAAAGCCATTTGGCTTCCCTCAAATGAAAATAAAAAGAATTTTCCTTAGCCCTCTACCCTCAAATTTTGGAGCTATTAATGAGAATTTTCAAGACACTGTCCATTCACATTGCATTTAGTTGCCACGTCTCCTCAGTCTTCTCCTATTGTGAGATCTCCTCAATTATTCCTTGTCTTTCATGACCTTGATAATTTATGAGTACTGGACAGTTATTTTTAATATTTTCTATATAGGTTTGTTTGGCATTTTACATTATTAGAATGAGGTTTTGCATTTTGGGGAAAATATCACAGAGGTGATATGCCTTCACTACATAATATCAGGAGGTACATGATACTATCATAACTTATTGCTGGTAACGTAAATCTTGATCACTTGACTGAAGTGGTATCTATCAGGATTCTCCAAGGCAAAATTTCTATTTTTTTTCCTTTTGTAATTATTAAATATTGGGGGAGAGATACTTTGAAATTATAGAAATATCTTGTTTCTGCTTAAACTTTTATCCACTAATTTTAATATCCATCAGTGGATCCTGTCTGTGGCAATTATTACTCTTATATTTTAATAATGATTTTCTAGTTCCTTATTGCTTCTACATTACTAATTAGAATGCTTCTGTAAGGAAGTGTTGTTCTTCCTCATTTAGTATTTATTTGCAGCAATATGGACACATGGATATTTTTTATGTTATAGTCCAATACTACCGCTATGTATATTTTTTAATTTTGTGGCCATTGAGAAGTCTTTCAGGTTGTCTATATGATGTTCTTTTTTTGTTTTTTTTTGCAGTATGCGGGCCTCTCACTGCTGTGGCCTCTCCCATTGCGGAGCACAGGCTCCGGACGCACAGGCTCAGCAGCCATGGCTCACGGGCCCAGCTGCTCCGCGGCACGTGGGATCCTCCCGGACCGGGGCACGAACCTGTGTCCGCTGCATCAGCAGGCTGACTCTCAACCACTGCGCCACCAGGGAAGCCCCTATGATGTTCTTTTAATAAGTTCCCATCTTTCCCTTCTCTCCTTCCTTCCTCCCTCCCTCCCTCCCTTCCTTCCTCCCCCCCTCCCTCCTTCCCTCCCTCTCTTCTTCTTTCTTTCCCTGCCTCCCCCTTTCTTATAGAGAAATTCCTTACTTTATGGAATTCAAAGGATGGTTCAGGTTTATCTTGTATTTCCCCTATACCAGCCCTGGAATGACTGTTCTTCAAGGCGCCCTGGTTCCTTTTATTAGAAAATGGTATTTAGAAACAATTATCTGGGTGCTACGTGGTGTCATTGCTTCAAACTCCTATGAATGAATAAAGCTAGGGAATGTATGAGTGTATACTAACCATGCACAAACACACAATTATATTTCTATCGATTTTTCCCTAAATATATATTTTAAATGAGTCCATAAAAATTACTCTGACTCTAATTCAGGAGCAGTGAGCTCAATCTAGCTTTCTCCATTTCATTATTTGTTAATTTCATTTTCTTACAATGAGAAATGTTAACTTTCATTTTCTATAATATATTACCTATTTGTTCAATCTTAAGATACAAACTATAGTTTCAGGACACAGAAGCCATACCTTTGTGAGGAAAAAATAGTTTTCAACTAGAGTAAACTGTTTGCATAAATTTCTTTTTGTCTTTAGTCATATTGCATCCAGTCAAAACACAGTTTTCCCATGTTTCTTAGGTCAGCTCCTTTCTTTCCATCTCCTTCAATGTGGTTATTTAGCTCATGTATAATACAGTTAGATTCACTTGTCCAGTCCTTGTATTAAATATTAGCTTGGGCTGCCATAACAAAATGCCACATACTGGGCAGCTTAAACAACAGAAATTTATTTTCTAACAGTTCTAGAGGCTAAAAAGTCCAAGAACAAGGTGCTAGCCAATTCAGTTTCTGGTGAGAGCTTTATTCCTGGCTCACAGATGGCACCCTTCTTCCTGTATCCTCACATGGTGATGAGAAAGAGAGCTCTCCAGTGTCTCTTCTGATAAGGACACTAATCCTATCAGATTAGGGCCCTACTCTTATAACCTCTTTGACCTTAATTGCTTCCATACTCCAATTACACTCACACTGGGGCTTCAACATAGGAAATTTGGGGGCATAAAATTCAGTCCATAGCAATCCTAATATCCCCCAACATCCTAGTTGATATTTTAAAGACATTTCATACAACAAAATTCATTTTGTGCTGTATAGTTCTATGGATTGGAGCAAACACATAGAGTCTTGTATCTGCCACACTAGTTACAAAGAGAATAATTCCCACAAAAAAATCCCCCCATGCTACCCACCTCTTCCCTACCAACCAACTCTTGGCAACCACTGACCTATTTTCCTTCCTATAGTTTTACCAGTTTCCAGAGTGTCATGTCAATAGAATCATACAGTATTTAGCCTTTTATGTTTGTATAACTACTATAACTTAGCAACATGAATATGGTATATCTCCAATTTTTAAAAATTTATGTCAGTAACTTATAATTTCAGATATACGAGATCCTACACATATTTTGTTAGATTTTTACCCAAGTATTTCATCTTTTTTCTAGTGTCATTATAATGTTTTTTTCCATTGTGAATTTCACTTGTTTATTACAAGTACATAGGAATAGGGTTGATTTTTCTATGTCTGTATTGGGTCTTGCTCAACTAATTAATTAGTTTAGAGAGGTTTCTTTGTGAATTCTTTTTACATAAAAAATATTTTACCTAGAAAATTATAACATGAAAACAGATCAATTTATTTCTTCCTTTCTGATCTATATGCATTTTATTTATTTTTCTTGACTTAATGCACTGGCTTGTATTTCGAATACAATGTCACATAGTAGAGGTGAGAGGACATTTTTACCTTGCTCTGAATCGCAGGAAAAATGCACTCAGTCTTTCTTCATTAAGTTTGATATCAGCTATAAGTTTGTTTTGATAAGATTATAATCTTATCTTGATAATCTTATAAGATTAAGAAAGTTCCCTTTTATATCTACTTAACTGAAAGCTTTTATGATGAATATTTTCAAATTCTATCAAATGGTATTTCTGCATCTTTTAAGATTATCATATGTTTTTTCTCCCTAAGTCTTTAAATATGATGAATGACACAGATTATTGAATGTTGAATGAGCCTTGTTTCCCTGAGGATACACTCCACTTGGCTGGATATTTTTATTTTTATATATTGCCAGATTAAATTTGCTAGAATTCTCTTAAAGATATTTGTTTCTATATTCATGAGGGACATTAAGGGTTGCTCAGTTCTTTTCTTGCAATATCTTTGTCTTGTTTAGGTATTAGAGTTAGGCTAAGCTTATATAATGTGTTAGAAAATGATTCCTTTTCCTTAATTTTCTGTAAGAAATTATGCAGATTTAATATTATTTTTACTCTTAAATATTTGGTAGAACTCAACACAATCAGTCTCCATCTGGGCTTGGAGATTTATTTTTAGAATAGTTTTAACTGCAAATTCAGTTTCTTTATTTGATATAAGACCATCCCTATATCCTATATTTTTTATTTTTTCTTAAGTGATTTTTGGAAATATGTACCTTACAAGGAATCAGTCTCTTTCACCTCCATTGTTCAACTGATGGACCCAATCTTTCTTATTCTCTTTTAAATGTATGTAATATATGTAGTATTATCCCTTCTCATGCTCAATATTGGTAATTTCTGTCTCCTCTATTTCTTGCTAGGTTAGTTTATTTAAAGGTTATCAATTTGACTGATATCTTCAAAAGACCAGATTTTGGATTTATTTTCTTTATTAGTTTGTAGTTTTAATTATTCTCTGCTTTATGTTTATTACATTCTTTATGTCTACATATATTTTAAAATTTCTTGTAGTTTATTTGTTGGCAATAAATCCTTAAATTTTTGTTTGTCTGAGACAGGCTTTATTTAACCTTCATTTTGGAAAGATATTTTCAATGCATGTAATTCTTGCTTTTTCTTTTGCATTCATCACTTTAGAGATGTCACTCCATTAGCTTCTGCTTTATGTGGTATGAACAAGAAGTCACCTGTAATTCTTATCTTTGTTCATCAGAATTTAGTGTTTCTACAGTATGGTACTGGCACAAAAACAGAAATACAGATCAGTGGAACAGGATAACAGGACCCAGAGATAAACCCACACGCCTGTGGTTACCTGATCTATGACAAAAGAAACAAGAATATATAGGGGAGAAAAGACAGTCTCTTCAATAAGTGCTGCTGAGAAAACTGGACAATTACATGTAAAAAAAAAATGAATTACATTCTTTAACACCATACACAAAAATAAATTCAAAATGGATTAAAGGCCTATCAATAAATATAAGGCCAGATACTATAAAACTCTTAGAGGAAAACATAGGCAGAACACCCTCTGACATAAATCACAGCAAGATCTTTTTTGATCCACCTCCAAGAGTAATGAAAATAAAAACAAAAATAAACAAATGGGATCTAATTAAACTTAAAAGCTTTCACACAGCAAAGGAAACCATTAAAAAAAAAAATGAAAAGGCAACCCACAGAATGGGAGAAAATATTTGCAAATGAAGCAACCAACAAGAGGTTAATCTCCAAACTATACAAATGGCTCATGCAGCTCAGTTTCAAAAGAACAAACAACCCAATCAAAAAATGGGCAGATGACCTAACTAGACATTTCTCCAAAGAACACATACAGATGGACAAAAAGCATATGAAAAGCTGCTCAACATCACTAATTATTAGACAAATGCAAATCAAAACTACAATGAGGTATCACCTCACACTGGTCAGAATGGCCATCATCAAAATATCTACAAACAATAAACACTGGACAGGGTGTGGAGAAAAGGAAACCCTCCTACACTGTTGGTGGGAATGTAAATTGGTACAGCCACTATGGAGAACAGTATGGAGGTTCCTTAGAAAAAGTAAAAATAGAGCTATCATATGATCCAGCAATCCCACTCCCCAGCATATACCCAGAGGAAACCATAATTCGAAAATATACATTCATCCCAATGTTCATTGCAGCACTATTTACAATAGCCAGGATATGGAAGCAACCTAAAAGTCCATCAACAGAGGAATGGATAAAGAAGATGTGGTACACATATACAGTGGAATATTGTTCAGCCATACAAAAGAACGAAATATTGTCATTTGCAGCAACATGGGTGGACCTAGAGATTGTCATACTAAGTGAAGTAAGTCAGACAGAAAAAGACAAATATCATATGATATCGCTTATATGTGGATTCTAAAAAAGTGGTACAAATGACTTCTCTACAAAACATAAGTAGAGTTACAGATGTAGAAAACAAAGTTATGGATACTGGGGGTAAGGCTGGGGGGAGGGATAAATTGGGAGATTGGGATGGACATATACATATTACTATATATAAAATAGATAACTAATAAGGGCCTACTGTATAGCACAGGGAACTTTACTCAATACTCTGTAATGGCCTATATGGGAAAAGAATATAAAAAAGAGTGGATACATGTATATGTATATGTATAACTGATTCACTTTGCTGTACACCTGAAACTAACACATTGTAAATCAACTATACTCCAATAAAAATTTTTTTTTTAATTTTTAGAAAAGGAACTTAGTGCTTCTGTTTTCTCTTGCTGTCTTCTTGATTTTCTTCTTGTATTTTCTTAGAAGTTTAAATATGATATGATTAGGTTTGTTTTGTTTTATATTTTTTATCCTATCTGATATTCTCTGAATTCTCTGCAACTGAAAATTTGTGATTATTAGTTTTGAAAAATTCTCAGCTTATATTTCTTCAAATATATCTTCTTTCCAGTTCTATCTTCTCCTGGGATTATTACACTTATGTTACAACATTTTATATTGCCCCATAGACTGGTTATTTTGTTCTTTTTTTAACTATTTTTTCTCTTTTGTATTTATATTTAGTACTTTTTAAAGACCTATGTTCAAGTTCACTGATTTTTTTTCTTTGTCTGCATTGAGTCTACACATTGAAGACACTCTTCATCTCTGTTGCTATTCTTTTTAATTTTCAGCATTTTCATTTTACTGTTTCTTACCACTTTCAAAATACTATTAACATTTTATTACTATTTTCCTTTTATAAATCTCCTTACATCACAGAAAATTTTTCATAAATAAATTTTAAAAGAAGAATATAATGACAAATAGTATCTGTGTCAGTTCTCTGAAACTGAAGGTCTTCATAGAAAACTGGTCCCAAAGTTCTCAAGGATTTACTGAAGAAATTTTGGTTTATTATTGTATTTTTTTTTTTGCAGTACGCGGTCCACTCACTGTTGTGGCCTCTTCTGTTGTGGAGCACAGGCTCCGGACGCACAGGCTCAGCGGCCATGGCTCATGGGCCTAGCTGCTCCACGGCACGTGGGATCTTCCCGGACCAGGGCACGAACCCATGTCCCTTGCATCGGAAGGTGGACTCTCAACCACTGTGCCACCAGGGAAGCCCTACTATTTTTTTTCATCCTTTTAGTATTCAAAAATTCTAGTATGACTTCTTGCCATTTTCAGTTTTTAAATAATTAAATCTCCATCTCCCCTATAAAGATATTCGTCTGGTACAGATTCATCAAAACAGGAGTGGAGGAAAGGACCACTGGGGGACAGCCTGACATTTCAGGAAGGAGCTCCACCTATACAACCACAGGAAGAAAAGGAATCAAACCAAATCTAATCTTGCATGTTTTCTATCTTTAGCATGTTTGTCATATTAACTATAGTTTTTTAAAATTTCCTGTCTGACAGTGTCCTACCTGTGTCTAGTTTTGATGATTGCTTTGTCTCTTATGAGTGTGTTCTTTCTTGCTGTTTTATATGCCTTATAATTTTGTTATTATTTTTGTTGCTGTTGAAAGCCAGTCATTTTACATAGAATAGTAGAGAATAAGATGAATAGTTTTCATGCTTGGAAATGGACAGGCCTTTGCTTCTGCTCATTTAGCGTAGGGAGATGTTTAGGTGAACTACTTAGGAATTGGTCTGGGTTTAAATTTGTTGCTGCTATTGTTACCCTCAGTGTACCACAGCCTTTAAATTCTTGTAGGCATATCTTTTCTTTTACGGTGGGGCAATGAGTATTTGCTTCTGATTTTTGTATCTACCTTTTGCATTGTGCCTCAAAAAGGGTCTCTTTGATTGCTCCTGCTCTTCTCTCTCTCTCCCAGCAGTTTTCTACTGTTTCTACTGTTATTTGTTATTCAAAGCATGTTACCTACGGAGGAGTTGGTGATGAAGGGGAGGGTGCTTTTTCTGTTGCTTTAAGCCTGAATCTTAGGTAATCATGTGTCTGGGTTTTAGATGTGTGGCCTTTTTGTACCCCCTGCCCCTTCTCAAACTATAATTTTGGGCCCAACATATTATTTCACACTTCTCCTGAAGTAAGGTTTATTTTTTTCCCTCTATTCCCTTTCCTCAAATGTAATGAATTTTCATAAAGGCACTAAGGGAAGCAGTGCTCATTGCCCTTTCCTCCACATTTTAAGGTTCTTGTTGAGAAGTAGAGATAGGATTGGGCAAAATTTCCTGTACCTTCTAGGGGGCTTCTATTCCTCTTCCCTAGATCTGCATCAGAATGCTCATTTCTTACGTTTTTTAAGATCTTCTCTGTGACTCCTCAGTGCGGTCTACAGAGAAAGAACCTCCAAGATGATATAGACTCCCACAGTTTTTTGAGCCTCCTATAGGCTTCATAATGTCCTACTAACTCACGCTTGGTCTTGGATGAATTGTCAATTATTTTAGCTGATTTTTTTTTTTTTTTTAACTGCCATCTAGCTGAGTCTACCCAAAGGGAACCACTTCTCACATCTTTTCTCTGCCTGCCAGTGTCATCTCTCTTTAAATTTTTGGTCAATTGATTCGTCTGCAACTTCAGCAATCCAATGGGTTAAAAAAATCATTTTTCATTTTGAGACTGACAGCCATGTTCCTTCTGTATCTTGAGACTCCA
The DNA here is from genome assembly GCF_005190385.1 of Monodon monoceros. Taxonomy (NCBI): domain Eukaryota; kingdom Metazoa; phylum Chordata; class Mammalia; order Artiodactyla; family Monodontidae; genus Monodon; species Monodon monoceros. Next base: position 68,112,160 of record NW_021703768.1, read on the forward strand.
AAGCTGCAGCTATAAATCCTGTGCTGGAATTTTTTTTATAGTAGGAACTGTTTTGTTTGGTTGCCATCCCTTATTTCCCATAATTCAGTTGACTAAAGCTAATTAACTCTCATGGTTACGGACATGACACAGGATATTATTTATATTTTATGGCAAACTTAATAAGATATTGAAGAAAATAGCCAAAAATCTAGCTTATATCAAATTCTTGAAGATTTTAAAGTTCAGAAAATTGAATTTATATTGCTTTTTGCCACATTCATGCTTTTTCAGATTTAATAAATGTGTATACAATTAAATGCAAATTTGCAGTAAAGATTTACTATTATGTTCTTTAACTTTATTGAACAATGGTCACTCCTCCCCTTCCCCTTAAAAAGAAAAAAAAAATGTCCTAGTGAGAACTGGCCCCTGTAATTCAACACTGAACAACTTTATTTCATACAGTCCAACAACCACCTAGCTCATATACTGTTAAGATTCACTCATGTCAAATTTATAACTCAGGAACCTTGAGACACTGTTCTAATAGCTCTAAGAAGCTTCCAGAATTTGTAGCTGTGGCAGAGTGATGTTAAACAAACTAGTATCTTATAAAGGGAAAATGACTGTAAAGTGACAGTACAATGCATGCAAAGTCCAGAAAAGGAAAGGATTATATATTCAGAAAGCCTCATTTTAGGATCTGACAAAACAATCCAGAAAGCAAGAGAATTATATTTACACAACTCGTATGTTCAAAAGAAATTTAATGCTTGATTTTTTCTTATGGTTCTTTTTTTTTTTAAGTCTTAATTGAATTTGTTACAATATTGCTTCTGTTTTATGTTTTGGTTATTTTGGCTGCAAAGCATGTGGGACCTCAGCTCCCCAACCAGGGATTGAACCTGCACCCCCTGCACTGGAAGGTGAAGTCTTAACCACTGGACTGCCAGGGAAGTCCCTCTTATTTGTTCTTGATCATGAAGAGTTCTCCTATCTTATAACGTCACTCAAAAAAACAAAAAAATACTCTGCATGTATTTTTGTACACACACTCTGTGTGTACACTGGTACATCACTGATACTGTACTTGGTTTCTTTTCAGAAAAGAAGAGTAATTCCTTCACTTAGGTATTCAGTTTTCTCTAAGACAGCATTTTTTTCAAGTTTTTTAAATATAAAATTGCTTTTGTGTTATTGAAAACTGCACTTTGAAAATGCAAAAACAGCACAAGAAGTCAAAAGACAGCACTGATGTGAACATTTGCTTCCCTAATATGCTGGAAAGATATAATAAGCTAGGTGACTGTGAAAATTCCTAGATTCAAAAAAAGTAGTTGACATTAAAAGATGAATGATTTATTTTATATTAAAATTAAATTGTACTTTACCACCTGCATTATTGAGTTCATGTAGAATAGCTTATTATTCAATATATTCAGTCTACATAATTGTTATATCTATATCTAGATCTGTATTTTATTTATTTCTATGACTTTAATATCAAGTTCTCAAATTAAACATCAGTTTTTCTGCCTTTAAACACTAGTAATTCTTTCTTGGTTCTGTTTCCTATTCATGATTACCACATGCAAGTATTTGTTCCTTGTGTTTCAACTGGTGGATTTTGTTTGTTGGTTTATTGATATATCTATAAAACTTCTCTCAAAAAGAAGTGCCTGTGAAATAAAAACAATGTTATAAAGAATGGAAACACAAAAGACCCCAAATGGCCAAAACAACCTTGAGAAAGAAGAACAGAGCTGGAAGTATCACACTCCCCGATTTCAAACTATACTGTAAAGCTAGAGTCATCAAAACAATATGGTACTGGCACAAAAACAGATACATAGATCAAAGGATCAGAATAGAAAGCCCAGAAATAAACCCACACACATATGGTCACCTAATTTATGACAAAGAAGGCAAGAATAACAATGGAGAAAAGACAGTCTCTTCAATAAGTGGTGCTAGGAAAACTGGACAGCTGGAAAAGAATGGAATTAGAACATTTTCTCATACCATATACAAAAATAAGCTCAAAATGGATTAAAGACCTAAATGTAAGACCTGAAACCATAAAACTCCTAGAAGAGAACATAAGAAGAATGCTCTTTGACAAATCATCACAGTATTTTTGTGGATCTGTCTCCTCAGGCAAGGGCAAAAAAGCAAAAATAAACAAGTGGGACCTGAGTAAAATTAAAAGCTTCTGCACAGCAAAGGAAACTATCAACAAACCAAACAGCAACCTACTAGATGGAAGAAAATATTTGCAAATGATATGACAAATAAGGGGTTAATACCCAAAATCAACAGCACATATAACTCAATATAAAAACAAACAAACATCCTAATCAAAAAGTGTGCTGAAGACCTGAACAGACATTTTTCCAAAGAAGATATACAAATGGCCACCAGGCTCATGAAAAAATACTCAACATCCCTAATGGTCACAGAAATGCAAATCAAAACCAAAATGAGATATCACCTCACACATGTCAGAACTCCCATCATCAAAAAGACCACAAATAATAAATGTTGGAGAGAATATGGATAAAAGGGTGCACTGTTGGTGTGAATGTATATTAGTGCAGCCACTATGGAAAACAGTGTGGAGGTTCCTCAAAAAATTAAAAATGTAACTACCATATGATCCAACAATTCCACCCCTGGGTATTTATCCAAAGAAAACAAAAACTCTAATTAGAAAAGATACATGCACTCTATGACCATTGTAGCATTATTTACAATAGCCAAGATATGGAAGCAACCCAAGTTCCCATCAAGAGATGACTGGATAAAGAAGATGTAGTATATGTGTATATGATGGACTATTACTCAACCATAAAAAATAATGAAATCTTGTCATTTGCAACAACATGAATGGACCTAGAAGGTATTATGCTAAGTGAAATAAGCCAAAGAAAAACAAATACTGTATGATTTCACTTATGTGGAATCTAAAAACAAAAGAAATGAACAAACAACAAAAGGGAAACAGAGTTATAGATACAGAGAACAAACAGGTGGTTGTCACAGGGGAGGGGTGTAGATAAGGGATATTAAGAGGTACAGACTTCTAGTTGCAAAATGAATGAGGCATGGGTATCAAATGTACAGTGTGGGGAATATAGTCAATAACTACGTAATAACTTTGTATGGTGACATATTGTAACAAGACTTACTGTGGTAATCATTTTGAAATGTATAGAAATACCAAATCACTATATCTTGTAACAGAAACTAATATAGTGTTGTAGGTCAATTATACTGAAAAACAAACAACCAAACTCATAGAAAAAAAGATTAGATTTGTGGTTACTAGAGGTGGGGGATGAGGGAAGGGGAATTCAATGAAGGCAGTCAAAAGGTACAAACTTCCAGGTATAAGATAAATAAGCATTTGGGATGTAATATACAACATGGTAAATATAATTAACACTGTTGTGTGTTATATATGAAAGTTAAAAGAGCAAATCCTAAGAGTTCTCATCACACGAAGAAAAATTTTTTTCTATTTCTTTAATTTCATATCTATATGGGTGACAGATGTTTACTAAACTTATTGTGATAATTATTTCATGATATATGTAAGTAAAATCATTATGCTGTACACCTTAAATTATGTCAATTACATCTCAAAAAAACTGGAAGAAAAAACACAAACAGCATAGAAAAACCAAAAACTATAGTTTTAGTTTGAGAAAAAATTTTCTGCTTTAAACTTGCCAAATGAACTATATTTGGTTTAGCAAATATTGAAGAATTTTATTCCCTGAGCATATTGAGCACTACCATGGGTAATGATCTTCATTAAATAAAAAAAGAGAAAGCTATTCTGAGAGAAAAATGAATACTTTCTAAAATGTTGATTTCATATCCTGAGTAGATTTTTCTTATCCTTAAATAATTGTTAAACTTTTAAAATACAATGTCTAAGTTCAATGTCCAGAAGTCTCAAGAAAATGATGCTGATGTATGGTGGATAGAGCATGAAAAAACCCCACAATATCCTCTCTCTCCAGGAAAATTATTGCTCCAGGCACCACCCTGACCTCTTCCTAAAGTATGTGCTGTACTTCTATTAACATCATCCCTTGTGTCACGACTGAGGATTTGTGAAGTAGATATAATTATATTTAATTAAAATAAAACCTTGTTCAAAGAAATGATGATTTTTTCACCTTTACCCAGTGTTCTACAATAAATAACATGCTATTTGGATAACTCTACATAGCTCTTCATATCTATACATATTTAATATTCTGAAGCTTCTCTTAGTTCCCCATGTCCCTCATATTTCCATTCTTTTTCTTAAATATTTCCTTGGAATTCTAGGATTATTTTTCAAATGTTCTGTACTGAACTAATTATGTTTTCTCCAATATCAATATACTATTCAGTGCTTCTTTTACAACTCTTAATTTAGAAGTTAGTAATCTTACTTTGGTATGATATGTTGTAAGCTCACTTTATCTCCCTCTCTTTTCATTCCAGCTTTACAGATATTCTGCTCTCAAAGTGTTCTTTGGAGTATAAACCAAATAGTGATCTTCCTTCACCTAAGTCATATCTTCATCATCTCAAGCAGAGAGTCATTTCATGTTCAATAAAACTGACATACTTAGGAAGAGGGGCCCCCATCATGGGCCCCACACTTTAAAAGTCCCCACTTTGGCCTTCCATCCAACATGCCTCTACACATTTAATGAGATCTATAGGATGTCTCTTCAACATAATGATACAGATATATGGGAACCCAGCATTCCATGCTGAAACAGGGATTTACCTGAGTGGACAGACATGCCTGTACCAGGAACAAAATAGAGGCAGGAGTGGGAAGATAAGGGGCGGGTACAGGCACTACCTTTTGTCTTTTGTAGAACCCCAGCTGTCTTAAGTATTTCAAGTTGGAATTTGGATTTCTTAGCCTTTATGGAATTATATCTTTTCAAAGGAGGAGGTAAGCTATATTAACATTTTATTAACTTGATTTAGGACTCAGAAATACTTAGACTTATGATTTATACACTTCTGTTTGTACTCCTGGTTTAGGTCCTTTAAAAGGTAAAGACTACCGTGAAATTCAGACATATAGATATCCCAGGGAACCTAGGCATCAGCATAAAAATTGACTGCTCATTTGTATGTTCCTTGAAGAGGTGTAAAGACTCTGGAATCTGCACGGCAGTATCTCTCACAGGGACTCACCTCATGGTGTGATGGCTTCTTAAAGGATGGGTAAGTAAATATAAATACACTCCTCAGGAGTGGTATGCTACTTTCTTGGAAGAAGGTACAGAACTTCTTCTGTGTAGCTGACCTACACGCTCTAAGTGATACTCTCTGAAAAATTTCTCCATTGCCTATGTTTTCTGTAATATTACCTTGGGGTTCTACTTTCTTCTTCAATCAGTATCCTCTCACATATAGGAGATATTATTTTATATCTGTCTTCCAACTATTTTTAGTCTTGCTGTATGATTGATCTTGTTACCTCTACCCCTAACCTGTGATGATGAGGAAAAGCTTAGAGGTTGTTGAATATAGGTCTCATTTTGAGAAAAGAATCCACTTTGATTAACGTTTGGGATAGACAAGGTATTTCAAAAAAAGAAGAAATGATATCATGAAATTCTTTTAGTTCTGGCACTATGTTTAAAAAATTGCTATTCTTTGTAGTACAAGGCTAAGACAGACAAGGAATATTTACAACCCAGTGAGCTAAATAAAGATCCCTGTTAACTGATTCATCTGGCTGGAGCAAAGGTTCTCAGTAAGATTAAATGGAATGACTATGCCCTCTTCTTTACCCTAAGTTGCAGATTCTTACTCTATGCTTCCTCATTTTGAATATAAAGATAAGCGCTATGAAATGTCAAACTTTTTTATCACAGCAACCCCTAAATTCTATGGAATATAGCTGATAATTTTGGCTGGTTGTTAATAACTACTTTTATAAGTGAGTAGTAATTTTTTTTCCTATTTGTCTTTCTTTGTTCTTACTATCTACATATACTCCACAATACATCTGGCAGGGAGTTGGGGAGTGGGAACACTTGAGACTCTTGCATCTCAGCAGCTACTTACAATAAGCTAATATTAAAGTTTCCTGTAACAATTTTCTACAGACACACACATACACACACACATACACACACACTGTTTCTTCTACACTGCATTCCTGGAAGGAGTGAGAGAATATAAATGGAGAAAAAACACAAGATCATATGTCAATAAATTACCCTGCCATCAAATTAATGCATATGTTAGTCATGGAAAATACCTAAATAATCATCAAACCATATCATATGCTATAGGGAACACTTGAACTTAAGCTCACTCACTTTATTACTGAGGTGTATATGAAGCACTACTGAGCAAGGAACATACCAGAAGACTATTTGGATAAAAAAAAAAATCTGGAGTCTACAGAGAAAGAACTCACTATAAGTAGAGAGAGTATGGGGCACATGACTAGGTCCAAAAACAATTACTTAGCATGAAATGGATGGAATAAGGAATTTTGAGCAAACTATTGAGCCTGTAACTCAGAGTATTCTCTCTTATGAACATGGAAACAAGCTTAAGTCTAGGTGGAAATATCTTTTTTTTTTAACACTACTTTTTTAAACACTACTACAAAGCATTGACACACAGGGAGACCAATAGAGATGTTTCATGTACATCTGTATATATTGTTTGTTACTTCTTTTGGCCAAACAATCTCTGAATGCTGCTTTATGTGGAAATGTCCAAGTTGATGAGTCTTGGTGAGGGAGCAATAAACACCTCCACCTCTGGAAGCTAAAAAACTGCTATGAACTCATCTTCTCAGCTTTCTTTGCACCTAAGACACAAGCACATGACCTAAGCCCTTTTACTCAGACATATACATCAGACTAACATGATGACATGGGATGAGGAATAAAGATATCTCTTGGGCTTCCCTGGTGGCGCAGGGGTTGAGAGTCCGCCTGCCGATGCAGGGGACATGGGTTCATGCCCTGGTCCGGGAAGATCCCACATGCCGCAGAGCGGCTGGGCCCATGAACCATGGCCGCTGAGCCTGCGCGTCCGGAAAGATATCTTTTTCTCGCTCCTCTCCTCTCTCTTCTCCTCCTCTCCTCTACCTTCCCCCTACACCCTCCTCCCTCCCTCCCTCCCTCCCCACAGTAGCAGTGGCTGCAAAGTTTAGTTACTTCTGCATAAATGGAAGCAATGGAAACCTGTAGCATCCAGTTGAACTCAGCAACAATATTTTTCTCAAAGATATATTTTTAGTGTTGGTTTGGAAATTTTTTGAAAATGTAGCCTTGGGCCTTTTTCTTCAAGACTCTCAACAGATCTGTGAGATATCCTTTCAAGTTATTTTTCTGCTTAATCACCCAGTCAGCCTTCAGCGATTGCAAATATGAATCCTAATTGCTACAAGATTGTAAAACAAAGGTGAAACTTAAGGATTGTTCTTTCTTTATTAGACAGGATTAAGTGTTGTCTGGTATTAGCACACTACAATTTATTCTGAATCAGTAAAAGAGACAGACAGCTAGTGGTATTAATGCCCACACTGGTTTTAAAACTAGTGGACAAATCTATGATAATTTGGTACAGCAATGCTTGCAGTGTCCTCCAGTACATTTTGGTAGCAGTGGCAGTTCCTGGGAGAGCCTTTTGCTCTAAGAAGTTTTAGGGAATCCCGCACGAATTGACACCAAAAGTAACAGGCAATACAGGTGGCTTTGAAGGCAAAGGGAGATGGTGCCTTTGTTTTAATGGGTACTAGCGGCACTGAGATACCTTTCTGTGACTTCCAAAATGCCCGCAGCTAGAGTAAAAAAGGAAATTGCCAAAAAGTGGATGGAAGTTAACAGAACTTGTTCACCATTAGAGATATGCTGATAAATCCCTGAAATATGTGGATATGAGGGTGAGTGGGACTTCGAAGAGAGACAAAGAGTTCCACTGGCTACTCTGGTGGGTACTGGACCTACAAAAATACTCTTTATTACCAAAAACAACCTGATTTTTTTATTGATTATAAACCCCCTGTAATTAATATATATAGAGAGAGAAATTTGGTTGGGAAATAAAAGTCATTAAAGATCTGAAGGATGTCTTCCAACAAAAAATGGCTTCTGAGCAAAATTTTGTTGTGCTAAAGGGCATTCATTTCCTTTAGATTTATTAACAAACTTTCATATCTTTGTGCTACATACAAAGTGTACAAGGATGCACATAAACATGTGTGCTAAATGGGCTGTCAAGAGATGGTAAGAGAACTGAGGAAGTGAGAACTCTAGGAAACATTCAGGAATATAATCATATAAAAGAGTACATGATGGAAAACTGAAAATAGCTAGGTGAACAAGGAAAAGTCTTAAAACTAAAAAAGAGAATACAAACCTTCAAAAGCCTTGATTGACTCTGTCGTCAAAATGATTCTTGAATGCGGAAAAATTCATAATTGTATGAATTAGAGAATACATTACATTACATTACATTGGGGATTTTATATAAAGGTCTAACACAGATTTTTTATTGTTCTATTCTGCAAATTGACTTTCATCAGACTTGCTTCTCATATGAATAATCTTCCTGTCTCTACTTGCTATTTATTGGATTGAATAATTGGTATTTTGATGACTATTTTGAAAGTGCAAGTTCTAGGGCTTGACCGAGCTGTTCCTACTGCATTCAGGCACTGAATTTCTGTGGAAGCCTTTCCCATTTCAGATTCTAATTCAGATTACAAATTTAAGTTTTGATATAAAGAATTATGAATTAGACAGCTCTGCATAGATTCATAACAAGCTACCCCATAGGCTAGAATGGAAAGCTAACAATATCTTTCAATTAGAACCAATTGGCTATTAAAATTTTGGCAGCTAGAGAATACAAAGCAGACTGTAGAAAATAAGCCCCATGAGGGCTTTATTTGACATAAACACAAGTTTCTCATGTCATTCTTAGTGTGTAGCTATTGTGATTTCAATTACTTTTTAGTACTTGTATTTTTTCCACAAATTTTCTATTTAAAAACTGACATTTTCTTAAAATTTAATGTGTTATATTGTATTTTAACTTTCTATACATTTGGGACAATGTTTTATTTTATGGCATATGCCTAAAACTGTATGCTAAATTAAAAATATTTTCTATCTTTTAGCATTTATCATATAATGCTGAAAATTTTAAAGAATTTTTCTTTTTAAAAGTGTGTCTAACATATGCAATTTTTGTAATAAAAAACTGTCCTCAAATGTAAACTTATCAAAATTTCCCTCAAAGTATACCCATCTACTAGTGCACTACTAATTGCTGAGTTCTTGTGTACTTTATAGGTGTACTGGAAGAAAGCAATAAAAGAAAATGTATTTATCAGTGAAGGGATGTCTCATTTTTAATGAAGGGATGTCTCATTGTTCTTCTACTGTTGGAATAAAGAAATGTTTTCAATCATGCAAATCCTGCATGAAGCTAAGAAAATTTTTATATAAAGGTGTCAAAGGAGGTTATCAAGAAGACAGTGACTGCCGGTATGACTTGCGTGCTGGACCCGGACAATGGGAAGCACCTCACCCTCTCCCTGTCCTTGGAATATGTGCTTCATTGCCTTCCTCTTGATAAAAGCTGCCCAAGCACACAGCCCTGAGATAGCAATGTGGTGTGGAGACCATATGGACTGTGAACATGACTGAAACCAGTTAAGGCCTCAATATAAACTTTTAAGATCTGGCAGATGGGTACAGAAATCTACTAGTGTTGGGGGTGCCCAAGACAAGCCACTTAAGTTCCCTTGCTTATTAAACCTGCCACCTACCAATCTGGAGGGGTCTTCCTTTTTCTTCAGTCCTTCTCTGCCCTCTGTACAAAGGGAAAGTTTTAGATCACACTGAGGAAGCTCCGGAGGAGGTTGCAAAGCAACGAAAGGATAGAGAAAATAAGCATCTTTCTGTTCATTAATTCATGTGGTCATTCATTCACAAAAAGAGGTATTGCGGGCTTGCTAGGCAATTGTGCTAGAACTCCCCTGGAGTCTGTGTTTATTCCCATGACTCTAAGATAACAAGGCAAGCATCAGGAATAACAAAGGAGAAAGATAAAAGGAGTCTGGGTCCTTAAATTATGGAGATCCACAATCGCAGTGGTGAATAAACAATCTCTAGACTTTTTTTCTGTAAAAAAAATAAAATTCTATCTTGTTTGAGCTACTATTAATTGGCAGGTCAGTTGTGGCAAACAACAAACGCTCTATGTGCAGACTACTGTAAAACAAAAACAAAAATTAGGAAAAGTGTTGAATAGGAGGAAAAAAACGGATCTATGGAGTGATGAGATGAAACAAAGAGAGTAAAATTTTAGAGAGAGAACTAAAAAAACCCAATGACCTTGACATTTTTGTTATCTTTTTCCTGCCTTCTGGGCAAGTAAGGGGATATAAGGAAAAGAAGCTTTGGAGTGAGGGGACTAGAAAGCCCACTGATTGAAATATTAGAGTATATATTCTACTGAGAAGATATAGCAAAGTGGAACTCAGATGTGCTTATTTTCATTGCTGGATAAGGGCAGGCTTGATCATCAGAGAAGAGCAAAGACTGGAGAAAGACTGGAGAAAGTAGAGACCTTCTGCCAAAAACCAGTGATCCTGAGAGAGGATTCTGAGTGACAGATGAGAATATCAGCCCCAGCTACAAACACCTCAGCCTATTAAGACCCAAGCTTGGAACAGCTAACCTGTACTCTATTCCTGACCTACAGAAATGGTAATATAATAAATTTATGCTGTTTTAAGCTGCTAAAGCATTAAGCTGTGGTAATTTATCAGATAGCAAAGGAAAACTAACATATTAAACAACTAGATCTAAACAAACAAAAATAACATTCCAGAAAAAAACATGCTAAGTAAACTTACTCTTACGAAATTTAAACTGATTGAATAATATGAAATTTTAAAGATTTCCTTAGTCTCTTTTTGCAAATAAATAATCTGTACTTCATTTATTTCAAAAGCATGCAATACTATATTGTCTTTTATCAAAGAATCATAGAAAATTGAAATGCATTTAGTGAAGATTTAGCTTTACTGGTAGATCTAAATGAATATAACAAAATTACCTGTCTTTCTTAATATATTGCATGTCCCTCATTTCCATCTACACTTGGATATACTACACTATATAATATCACTCTTCGATTTCGAGAACTACACTTTAGTGAGCCACCTTATTAGCTAAAGGGAGAGTATATTATTCTCAGAGGTTTTGGGCCAAGAAAAGATGCTGCAAATCACTGAAATTAAATTTAATTGGAATCATACGTAACTTATTAAAGTAATTTCATACTTTCATTCTTTCAAAATAATCTCAAAACAATTTGGATATATAAAAAATTTAGAGGTCAGATTGGTTCAAGATGGTGGAGTAGAAGGATGTGCGCTCACTCCCTCTTCCGAGAGCACCGGAATTACAGCTAACAGCTGAACAATCATTAACAGGAAGACACTGAAACTCACCAAAAAAGATACTCCACATCCAAAGACAAGGGAGAAGCTGCAATAAGACAGGAAGAGGGGTGAAATCACAAAAAAATCAAACCCCGTAACTGCTGGGTGGGTGACTCACAAACTGGAGAACAATTATACCACAGAAATCCACCCACTGGAGTGAAGCTTCTGAGCCCCACATCAGGCTTCCCAACCTGGGGGTCTAGCAATGGGAGGAGGAATTCCCAGAGAATCAGACTTTGAACAACAGCAGGATTTGATTGCAGGACTTTGACAGGACTGGGGGAAACAGAGACTCCCCTCTTGGAGGGCACACACAAAGCAGAGTGTGCATCAGGACCCGGGAGAAGGAGCAGTGACCCCATAGGAGACTGAACCAGACCAACCTGCTAGTGTTGGAGGGTCTCCTGCAGAGGCAGGGGGCGGCTGTGGCTCACTGAGGGGACAAGGACACTGGCAGCAGAAGTTCTGGAAAGTACTCCCTGGCATGAGCCCTCCTGGAGTCTGCTCTTAGCCCTACCAAAGAGCCTGTAGGCTCCAGTGCTGGGTCGCCTCAGGCCAAACAGCCAACAGGGAGGGGACTCACCCCACCCATCAGAAGACAAGCAGATTACAGTTTTACTGAGCTCTACCCACCAGAGCAACACCCAGCTCTACTCACCACCAGTCCCTCCCATCAGGAAGCTTGCACAAGCCTCTTAGATAGCCTCATCCACCAGAGGGCAGACATCAGAAGTAATAAGAACTACAATCCTGCATCCTGTGGAACGGAAACCACATTCACAGAAGGATAGACAAAATGAAAAGGCAGAGGACTATGTACCAGATGAAGGAACAAGATAAAACACCAGGAAAACAACTAAATGAGGTGGAAATAGGCAACCTTCCAGAAAAAGAATTCAAAATAATGATACTGAAGATGATCCAGGACCTCGGAAAAAGAACAGAGGCAAAGATCAAGAAGATGCAAGAAATGTTTAACAAAGACCAAGAAGAATTAAAGAACAAACAGACATGAACAAAACAATAACTGAAATGAAAAATACACTAAAAGGAATCATTAGCAGAATAACTGAGGCAGAAGAATGGAAAAGTGACCTGGAAGACAGAATGGTGGAATTCACTGCCACAGAAGAGAATAAAGAAAAAAGAATGAAAAGAAATGAAGACAGCCTAAGAGACCTCTGGAACAACATTAAACACACCAACACTCGCATTATAAGGGTCACAGAAGGAGAAGAGAGAGAGAAAGGACCCAAGAAAATATTTGAAGAGATTATAGTCAAAAACTTCCCTAACATGGGAAAGGAAATAGCCACCCAAGTCCAGGAAGCACAGAGAGTCCCAGGCAGGATAAATCCAGGGAGAAACATGCCAAGACACATAATAATCAAATTGACAAAAATTAAAAACAAAGAAAAATTATTAAAAGCGACAAGGGAAAAATGACAAATAACATACAAGGGAACTCCTACAATGTTAACAACTGATTTCTCAGCAGAAACTCTACAAGCCAGAAGGGAGTAGCACAGTATATTTAAAGTGATGAAAGGGAAGAACCTACACCCAAGATTAAACTACCTGGCAAGGATGTCATTCAGATTTGACTGAGAAATCAAAGGCTTAATAGACAAGCAAAAGCTAAGAGAATTCAGTACCAACAAACCAGCTCTACAACAAATGCTAAAGGAACTTCTCTAAGTTGGAAACATAAGAGAAGAAAAGGACCTACAAAACCAAACCCAAAAGAATTAAGAATATGGTAATAGGAACATACATATCAATAATTTCCTTAAACGTGAATGGATTAAATGCTCCAACCAAAAGACACAGGCTCGCTGAGTGGATACAAAAAACAAGACCTGAATATATGCTTTCTACAAGAGACCTAATTCAGACCTAGGGACCCATACAGACTGAAAGTGAGGGGATGGAAATAGATATTCCACGCAAATGGAAATCAAAAGAAAGCTGGAGTAACAATATGCATATCAGAAAAAATAGACTTAAAAATAAAGAATGTTACAAGAGATAAGGAAGGACACTACATAATGTCAAGGGATCAATCCAAGAAGAAGAAATAATAATTATAAATATATATGCACCCAACATAGGAGTACCTCAATACATAAGACAAATGCTAACAGCTATAAAAGAGGAAATTGACAGTAACACAATAATAGTAGGGGACTTTAACACCTCACTTAACCAATGGACAGATCACCCAAACAGAAAATTAATAAGGAAACACAAGCTTTAAATGACACAATAGACCAGATAGATTTTTTTTTTTTTTTTTTTTTTTTGTGGTACGTGGGCCTCTCACTGTTGTGGCCTCTCCCGTTGTGGAGCACAGGCTCTGGATGCGCAGGCTCAGTGGCCATGGCCCACGGGCCCAGCTGCTGCGTGGCATGCGGGATCTTCCCAGACCGGGGCACGAACCTGTGTCCCCTGTATCGGCAGGCAGACTCTCAACCACTGTGCCACCAGGGAAGCCCCTACCAAATAGATCTAATTGATATTTATAGGACATTCCATCTGAAAATAGCAGATTACATTTCTTTCTCAAGTGCACACAGAACATTCTCCAGGACAGATCACATCTTGGGTCACAAATCAAGCCTTGGTAACTTTAAGAAAATTGAACTCATATCAAGCATCCTTTCTGACCACAACACTATGAGATCAGAAATCAATTACAGGGAAAAAAATGTAAAAAAATATTAAACAATATGTTACTAAATAACCAAGAGCTCACTGAAGAAATCAAAGAGGAAATTAAAAAATACCTACAGACAAATGACAACAAAAACACGATGATCCAAAACCTATGGGATGCAGCAAAAGCAGTTATAAGAGGGAAGTTTATAGTAATACAATCTTACCTCAAGAAACAAGAGAAATCTCAAATAAACAACCTAACTTTATACCTAAAGTAATTAGAGAAAGAAGAACACACAGAACCCAAAGTTAGTAGAGGAAAGAAATCATAAAGATCAGATCAGAAATACATGAAATAGAAACAAAGAAAACAATAGCAAAGATCAATATAACCAAAAGCTGGTTCTTTGAGAAGATAAACAAAACTGATAAAGCTTTAGCCAGAGTCATAAAGAAACAGAGGGAGAGGACTCAAATCAATAAAATTAGAAATGAAAAAGGAGAAGTTACAACGGACACCACCAAAATACAAAGCATCCTAAGAGACTACTACAAGCAACTCTATGACAACAAAATGTACAACCTGGAAGAAATGGACAAATTCTTAGAAAGGTATAATACCCTTCCAAGACTGAGCCAGGAAGATATAAAAACTATGAACATACCAATCACAAATAATGAAATTGAAATTGTGATTAAAGATCTTCCAACAAACCAAAGTCCAGGACCAGATGTTTTCACAGGAGAATTCTATCAAACATTTAGAGAAGACCTAACACCCATCCTTCTCAATCTCTTCCAATAATTGGCGGAGGAAGGAACACTCCCAAACTCATTCTACAAGGCCACCATCACCCTGATACCAAAACTAGACAAAAATACTACTAAAAGAAAACTACAGACCAATATCACTGATGAATATAGATGCAAAAATCCTCAACAAAATACTAGCAAACAGAATCCAACAACACATTAAAAAAATCATACACCATGATTAAGTGGGATTTATCCCAGGGATGCAAGGAATCTTCAATGTATGCAAATCAATCAATGTGATACGCTGTATTAACAAATTGAAGAATAAAAACCATATGATCATCTCAATAGATGCAGAGAAAGCTTCTGACAAAATTCAACACCCACTTATGATAAAAAATCTCCAGAAAGTGGGCATAAAGGGAATCTACCTCAACATAATAAAGGCCATATATGACAAACCCATAGCAAACATCATTCCCAATGGTGAAAAACTGAAATTTCCTCTAAGATCAAGAACAAGGCTGTCTACTCTTGCCACTCTTATTCAACATAGTTTTGGAAGTCCTAGCCATGACAATCAGAGAAGAAAAAGAAATAAAAGAATACAAATTGGTAAAGAAGAGGTAAATCTGTCACTGTTTGCAGAGGACATGATACTATACATAGAGAATCCTAAAGATGCCACCAGAAAACTACTAGAGCTAATCAATGAATTAGGTAAAGTTGCAAGATACAAAATTAATGCACAGAAATCTCTTGCATTCCTATACACTAACAATGAAAGATCTGAAAGAGAAATTAAGGAAACAATCCCATTCACCATCACAACAAAAATAATAAAATGCCTAGGAATATAAACCTACCTAAGGAGGTAAAAGACCTGTACTCAGAAAATAAGACTCTGATAAAAGAAATCAAAGATGACACAATCAGATGAAGAGATGTACCATGTTCTTGGATTGGAAGAATCAATATTGTGAAAATGACTATACTACCCAAGGCAATTTACAGATTCAACGCAATCCCTATCAAACTACCAATGGCATTTTTCACAGAGCTAGAACAAAAAATCTTAAAATTTGTATGGTGACACAAAAGACCCTGAATAGCCAAGGCAATCTTGAGGGGAAAAAAAAACGGAGCTGGAGGAATCAGAGTCCCTGACTTCTGGCCATATTATAAAGCTACAGTAATCAAGACAATATGGTACTGGCACAAAAACAGAAATATAGATCAATGGAACAGGAGAGAAAGCCCAGAGATAAACCCATGCACCTACCGTCAACTAATCTATGACAAAGAAGGCAAGAATATACAGTGGAGAAAAGACAGCCTCTTCAATAAGTGGTGCTGGGAAAACTGGACAGCTACATGTAGAAGAATGATATTAGAACACTCCCTAACACCATACAAAACAAATAAACTCAAAATGGATTAAAGACCTAAATGTATGACCGGACACTATAAAACTCTTAGAGGAAAACAGGAAGAACACTCTTTGACATAAATCACAGCAAGATCTTTTTTGACCCACCTCCTAGAATAATGGAAATAAAAACAGAAATAAACAAATGGGACCAATGAAACTTAAAAGATTTTGCACAGCAAAGGAAACTATGAATGAGACAAAAAAACAACCCTCAGAATGGGAGAAAATATTTTCAAATGAGCCAACGGACAAAGGATTAATCTCCAAAATACAGAAACAGCTCATGAAGCTCAATATTAAACAAAAAATATACAACCCAATCCAAAAATGGGCAGAAGACCTAAATAGACTTTTCTCCAAAGAAGACATACAGATGGCCAAGAGGCACATGAAAAGCTGCTCAACATCACTAATTATTAGAGAAATGCAAATCAAAATTACAATGAGGTATTACCTCACACCGGTTAGAATGGGCATCATCAGAAAATCTACAAATAAATGCTGGAGAGGGTGTGGAGAAAAGTGAACTCTTCACTGTTGGTGGGAATGTAAATTGATACAGCCACTATGGAGAACAGTATGGAGGTTCCTTAAAAAAACTAAAAATAAAATTACCCTATGACCCAGCAATCCCACTACTGGGCATATATCCAGAGAAAACTATCATTCAAAAGACACATGCACCCCAATGTTCACTGCAGCACTATTTACAATAGCTAGGTCATGGAAGCAACCTAAATGCCCACTCACAGACGAAGGGATAAAGAAGTTGTGGTACATATATACAATGGAATATTAGTCAGCCATAAAAAGGAATGAAATTGGGTCATTTGTAGAGATGTGGATGGAGGTAGAGACTGTCATACAGAGTGAAGTAAGTCATAAAGAGAAAAACAAACATTGCATATTAACACATATATGTGGAATCTAGAAGAACTGCACAAATGAACAGGTTTGCAAGGCAGAAATAGAGACACAGATGTAGAGAACAAATGTATGGACACCAAGGGGGAACGCTGGGTGGGGGGGTGTTGGTGGGATGAATTGGGAGATTGGGATTGACAGATATATACTAATATGTATAAAGTAGATAACTAATAGAAAAAAGACCAAAAACTTTAGAAAACTTTAAATGTATGTGTATTTTACACATAATTCTATTTCCTTAGAATCAGCAAGTTCCACCAAGAGGTTACATTGATTTTTTTTTTTTTTTTTTGCAGTACATGGGCCTCTCACTGTTGTGGCCTCTCCCGTTGTGGAGCACAGGCTCTGGACGCGCAGGCTCAGTGGCCATGGCTCACCGGTCCAGCCAGCATGTGGGATCCTCGTGGACTTGGGCACGAACCCGTGTCCCCTGCATCGGCAGGTGGACTCTCAACCACTGCACCACCAGAGAAGCCCCTACATTGACTTTGAAGTCTACTTTTTCATTTACATATAAGAATAGATTAAATATGTGTTTCTTAAATTGTCTATACACCAGTGAAGTAAGCCTAAACTCCTTTTGGGCCACTTCCATGTTTAACTCTCATTTGCAATTGCACTCAGTTATACATGTGGAGAAAAGACTCAGCATATTAAATAAAAACACAACATGCACTAATGAAGAAAAAATATTCATGTCCTTTGGATAAAGCAGTGATAGATATCTTTTTATGAGGGTTCTTTATATCATCTGGTTAGTTCTTGGTCATCACCAAATATATTAATTCCCAGCACTGAGAAGTCTGATTAGCCCTTGGCATAAACTAGATCGTAACTTTTGCCTAAAAGGGGGAGGGTGGAAACCATAACATGTGTAAATTTCTTTTCTCAAAATAGAATATTTGTGAAAGTGCGCACATGTTAAAAGTCAATTTATGTAACAGTATTCTGAACATATTCATCACCTATTTCTCTAAATTTGAAACTTATTTCGGACTGTAGGACTGAATCAATAGCTATTTGAAATTACAAACCAAATTTTACCAATTAATGTTCTCTAGTTCTTAGGAGGTCTGTACTGTTCTAAACCCTGTAAGAAAAAAGACTGAAAGAAGGAATGTTTCCACTCTACAAAGCTAAATATTTTGAAACCAAAGTTTTAAATCCCTGCTTTTCTACCTTTAACTACCTTCTGGCAATCTTCTCTGAACAGTTTAAGTACTTTGTGCATCTCCCTCTTGAGCCCTGGCAGTTTTCTCTTGTGTCCATCAATATCAGGCCTAAAGGTGTTCTTTTAGCCAGAGGGGCCAAATACATCATTCCTACTACGAAGTTTTGGAGACAAGGCAATGGATCCATGTGGCAATAGCATTTGTCCACTCTTTACTGGAAATTTAGTACACTTACAAGGCAAGGGAGGAAAAGAAGGCAAAAAAGCAACATGTTGCTTTCTTTAAAAATAAGCTAATTTATGATAACAGGAAAAAATTTTAATACTTATCTGGCCTGGAGACTATAATAATATAAAGTCTTTGACTTCCCTCTATCTCATACATGTAGTACACGGACCACTTCTACTTTGGATTTATACAGGAAAGATACAGAGACACTGAGTCAACTTAAGCCCACATTCCCTTTCCCCAACCCTCATTAATTCTCTGCTTGCAACAGATATTCATCTCAATAAGATACAGAAGTGCCCACCAATTCATAGATAAGAGAATTAGACTATAATTAAATCAATTTATAAAATATTTGGAAGTCAGCATTTCTGCTAATTTTCTTGAAGCTTTATAGTAATTCCAAACACAAATTTTGGTTATATTGAAAATGTTGCCAACTTGTAGGAAAAAAACGCAGTATCAATTTTCTTCTTTAGATTTGATATATCTAAATCTAAATTAAACTTTGATAAGGTGGGGTAACAGAATATTTTAACATTTGAAATCCATCATGATGGTATAAAATTTTACATCATTTTTATATTCCTCAAATACAGAAATTGAACCTAAATACTACAAGGAAAATGCTAACAAAATAAAACAGCTGACATTTCATAAAGCATTAGTTCTCACACATGGTTTCATTAATTTTCCTTACAACTTCCTCAGAAACTATGGCAAAGTTACAAATACCGCTGCCCATGCATATGCTTAACAATAATCTTTAAACTTGCTGAACACAGTGAAGCCTTTGGCTTTCACATCAGGCCTTTATTTATTTAAGTAATGTACCACTTTAGGTATGTCCCTCAAGCTATTATACTGACAAATCCATATATTTTAGGGCAACAGCAGTAAGCTATTCAAATTCTACTTATCAGGGTATCTCATATATAAGCTTTCTAAATCAAGAGAGGAGAGGAGACACTCTGTGGCTTAAATTGACCTGCAACCTAAACAACACTTATTGGTTAGACTGGTATAACATGTGTTAATCTGTTATTAAGTTAGTTTTATGAAAGGCTTGCAGTCAGCTCTCTGAGACTAGGTAGAGTGACAGGTGTTATGATTGCTGTCTTCTCTAGGGCGTATACCTCTGTTTGGGAATATAAACTGGGTGGAGATACAGACTTTTTCCTTGTCTAGCTTTCTTAAAACAACACAGAAAAGTGATTAAGCTGTATTGGTGCAGCCCCACCTCCAGTACATATACACATCATACACACACACACACGCACACGACCACCATCACTACCATCATTATGTGCAATGATTCAGCTTCAGATGAATGAAGACAGATACCAGAAGAGAGACACAGAAGGAGGATTTCTCATCATTTATAGCTCTTTTTCACCTATAAGAACTAGAGGGAAAATCTTTAAATCTGTACTTTAAAGATTTCATAGTGAGAACACAGGAATGCAGTCTTACTATTTGTCATTTATGGTAAAATGTAAAAAAAAAATAAGTGACTTGGAAATAATGTTTACTGACATCTCTAGGTAATGAACAAAATATTCCCTTTCCTATTTTAAGCCTTTGGAAAAAAATATTACAAACAGCAGGGACTCATTTATAGACTTGATAGGAAAATTTCTGGCTAAACTTGGTGTCTCTGAAAAGAAGCTAAATTGTTTCAGTGCTACATATGGAAATACCTAACTACACTTTCTGTTACATCTTACAATACAGAAATCTTCCGATAAATGTACTATATTTATTTCTTTACAGATGTGAACTGCAGACATTTTATGCAGAAGAAGAGTAAATGGAGACAAAGCTTTGTTGTGATTGCTGCCAGCAGATGAAAAGAGATCATGGTCCTGAAGATTTTTCCTATTTGTGTCCACTTTCTTTGGCCCAACCCAGTCACCCTGCAATTTTGCACCTCTATGACCATTACACTCGTACGTTTTTGAAGCAGAGAAAAGGGAAGACAGAATATTGTGTCTTTTCCTCTAACTAGAAAAATGTGAGCCTTCTCTTTTCCCAAGAGGGGAAGAGAACTTGTCTAATTCATTTATTAAAAAAATATTTTATTTGACACTCACTGCATTAATTATACTTGTGAAATAGATAATGGCTGTTATTGAACAGAACATTGTAGAATTAAAGTATGTAAAATACTTTGGTGACTCAGTATCATCTATAAAATTTTATTCATAATGTAACACAATTTAATGAATATAGCTATTTATCTTAAATTATAAAGTAAATTACAAAACATGTTATAAAAAGGCTTGTCTAAAAGATCATAAGCTATTATGCATATGTTTAAAAAGTGAATGTAAGCTATAACCAAATACCTTGAATAGCAAGTAATTTTGTACATTTGACTTACGTTAGAGAAAAAAATCTCACAGCTTTAAAAAAAATTATTTGCATTTCAAACTAAATATTAATGTTGCCTTTGAACAAAGGAGTAGGGGCACACTACATACAAGATTAAATAATTTGCCTCCTTTTGTCAAAGCACATAGCTATCAAAGTCAGATCATTCTATTTTACATCCTTCACTATCTTGAAAAGGTCATGCCCATTCTCTCAAAAACATTTTTCATACACCTACCATTGTAAAATTTTCAAAGACTTTATTTTATATAGTCATGCACTATTAGAGCTGAAAGAGAACTATGTGATAAAGTTTTCTAATTTTGGAAATGATCACTTGAGCCAAAAAGATTTTCTTAACGATATACAAATCATTATGAAGACTAAGACCTTTAGTTCTTTGTGATCAGTTCAACTGTCTTTTTTTATAACACATTACCTCCACCCAGGAATAATTTTCCAAAAGACAAGGGCAATCATTTACATTAGTCTGGTTTGACTAAACTATGCTGTAATAAAAGACAACCCCCAAATCTCAGTGACTGAAAATAGTAGGGGAGTTCCCTGGTGGTCCAGTAGTTAGAACTCAGTGATTTCACTGCCGTGGCCTGGGTTCAATCCCTGGTCGGAAAACTAAGACCCTAAGATCCTGCAAGCTGCACGACGTGGCCAAAATATAAAATAAATAAATAAATAAATAAACAAATAAATAGTAAGCTTATCCTCATGTAATGTTGATGATATATTTGGATAACTCTCCCGGGTGACTTCCCTCCAACTGCTATCAAGTTTTCTTTGGTTTTACAGCCTCTACTATCTCAACCTTACTTTTTGTCACTGTGGCCAGAAGAGAAGCAACACAGAGGGTTCACATCTGTTCTTCCATGCTTTGGAGCAGACGTTATATGCATCACTCTCATTATAGTCCATAAGATAGAATTAATCTTATTACCCCATCTAACTACAAAGGTACTGGGAAGATTGCCACTCTCGGGCCAAGGAAAAAAAGCAGATGAGGGTTGAACACTAGCAATATCTTACTAATGTCTTCCTCATCACCCTAACCTTTTTTTTTATAACCCACAGTGTCTATTTGAGATTGGACAGCCTCTGCCACTCGTTAGATGTGTAATTTGTGTGGTTAATGCTTCATTCTGCTTTTTTTCCCTAATACATAATAATTTAATAGAACTAGCAGTCTTAAAATTTTTGCATCTCTAGTACCATATACTGATTTACACATGGTAAACATTCACTAATGCTTTACTGAAAGAATAAATAAACAAACAAATGGTAGCTGGTCACTTCAGCACTACTTTCTTCTGGGTAATTTCATAGAATTATTACTGCTCTGGCACCTTATCTATATTCTAATTTTGCTTCAAATTAAACCTTCTCAGAACAGCCATATCTTAGCCAGTCAATAGGAGTGTCATCTCTATTCAATGAAATTTTAAAGCTCTGTCATAGGTACTCATTTATCATTTTCCATGTATCACATTATAGTGTGTATCACTGGAGAAACAGGAATAACTGTATAGAAGTACTAAAGATAAAAGGGTTGGAATTAGCAGCTGGGTTAAAATCCCAACTACTGTCAAAATGTGTGACCTTGGGAAAATGATCTGAACTTTCTGTGCCTTAATTACATCATCTGTAACATGGGGGTGAAAATAATCATAGCTATTTCATAGGCTTCAAAAACATTAAATGTGATATTCTCTGTAAAACAATTAGAAAAATGCTTGAACCAGTTGGGTAATAAATTCTATCATACTTAGGTATTATATATTTGACATATAGATTTCCTCTCCAAAGTTATAGTACACCCTCAAGGTCAGGGACTGTGTTTTTAATCTTTGCTACAAACAAACTCGAGTAACCAAGGCCAGTGACTTTCCCTTAGAAACCTTCAAAAGTTATTTAATAAAAAGGACATTTCCAGAATATGAACATTTTCCAAGGAAAAGTAGGCATATTTGGGAGTAAAAGCAAGTGAGCTAATTAGTCATGGGGGTAGCATAAAGATTTTTTTTTAAAGACTGAGCTTCACCAAAGAATGGCAAGTGATTTCTTTTAACTTCTTAGTACATAGTGTCAGATTTCTATCTAATTATGATTTTTCATCTATTATTTATTTCATAAATTATTTTTATACTCCCCCTTATATTATACATCTATGCAGATAATCTACTATAAGAACAATTCACAGAAATACAGTAGATAAAACTATGAGAGAATTTTTAACACTTTAAAATTTTAGCAATATATATTTCTTAGGTAATTTTAGTTCAAAATTGAGAAAATTAAATTCTTTAAAAGGAAAATAAAATAACCTCTGTTACTCTAACCAGGAAGTAAGATAATTGCATCATTTAATCCTTACCTAGAGACATAAGTATTATTGTTCAACACAAATATTTATGGATGAAGTAAATTAGAGTCATTAAGTATTAAGTAGCTTGCCCAAGAAGACCCAGTTAGCAAATGGCTGAGCTAGAATATAATCTCATCTCTACATTTATGTAGGTTTTTTTGTTAAAATGTCAGGGACAAATAATTAGGTTAACCATAATTTTTGCCTCATGGTACACTCTGATCATTGTTCCATATAAAGCCCTCTTTTATTTTATATAAGTATAAACTTGTACATAATCATATTTATAAGTATTATCATATAATAAGGACACAGGAACCCACTAACAAAAAGAGAATCTAAGACCACAAAAACCTTTCTATGTGGTCTGCCCCCATCTCATACCCTTGTCTTTCTTCCCTTGAAGTAACAGACCTAAACCCAGCATATATTATTACTCTGCCCTCTTTTTAATATTCATGTATCTCCTGAAGCATATATATATTAAAATTATTATTCCAATTTGCAAAATGTATATCATATTGAATGTAATCTTTCAAATTTACATTTTCACTTAGAATTTTACTGCCCACATTTAGCCATACCATAGCCTGTTACTGTACATTAAATTCATTTTGAGTCCTGATTATATTCAGTAAGTTGAATATACCCTCATGACTTCAAATTTCTAGAAGCATACTTTTTTTGAATCTGTAGCATATTACCAGAAGTGAACAATTCAAAATATGCTAACAACGGTAAACTGTTTAAAAATGTTCAAAAATACAAACAATGTAAAAGAAAAAATGCAGGGTTATCACGTTTAACTGTTATTCATTTGGAATTAATTATGTTCTTCCTTAAATAAGCTTATGACCTGATTACTCCTGCAGATGAGTCCATTTACCTGTGTGCAAGTTACAGGGATGGGCCAAGTAGAGAAATGAATCAGCATAATTAAGGGGCTCTATCTGTAACCTATGTTAAATCATTTCTATATTTTTCATCATCAGATTTAAATACTGTGTGTGTAAAGTACTATAGACAAAACTCCAGGATATCAGAAACTGTCTCCTATGAGGAATAAGGTAGCACAAACACAGTTTAACTCAGGGGTAGCCTCTCATTGTTGAAGCAAGTAATAAGGTAGTCTTGGGTTTATTAGTACAATAGATTGCCTGTTGTCTAGGGATTACATAAGAAAATCTCTGAGAGCCCAAAATTCTGCATGCCATTTTCCTATTCTGTAAAATAAAAAAATAACACCTTCACTGTGAAGAATCAATAAGAAAATACATGTAAATGTCTTGACTTTGTCTCAGTACACAATCTATAAGAATTGTGAATATTATTACAATTCTAATAGATAGATATTGCTTATTGAAGGACTAGACTTCTCTTAGATTGAAAAGAAGTATGGCCACTTTTGTAACTTACGTTTTAAGGAACTTAGTTAGAACACGAAATAACTAATTATGTCAGATTAATTCTCAAGTAGATATGACCTTGCAGCAATCAGGATTCTACAAGGAACAAATTCCAGAGAGTTTTATGTCCTCAGAGGATGACTAAAAACACTCAGGATACTGCTTATAAATGGCCAGGATTCCAAAGAAGCCACTCATTTCTTAGCAAGGCAAGTCTCCTTGGAGACTAACTGTAAGTCACATAGAGCTATCTTCTCACTTGGAACAGGGAGAAGCAATTAAGGACCAGATGGTTTACCCCTTCCTCTACCAGTCCCCTCCCCAGATCCAATCCTTACCACTAGGAAGCAGGCATAGATCATTCACAATATGGCTAAAAGTGGAAGAATACCAACAAACTTGAAAAGATCTTTATTTTGCATTCATTATGCGTTTAAAGAAGAGAGGGCACAAGTGAAATAAAGGAAGATAAGGCATCCCTAGATTAGCTAATGACACTGTGATTGGTAAGATCATTGAGGTGCGGTGTGATGAGTCTAGTTTTGCCTGCCTAAAACCACCATGAAATGAATTAAAATAGAGGGCCACAGAGGGAAAAATAAAGTATAAGCATAAAACTAGTGGGTTCCATGTTCTTTTAAATTAACAGGGAGATTAAATTAAGCGAATTTAAAATGACATTAAAAGAGTTTCAATATCATAAATTCAAGAAGTTAAGACTTCGACTATGTTTTTACTCTCCATCTTCTGTTAATGTGTGGCAGTACAAACTCTCCTTCACAGATCACCTGTAAATCTCTGCTTAACAGGCAGCAAGATTACCTAAAAACAACTGAGAGAAAACTGCCTTAAGTGAGAATTCTTTCTTAGAATTTACCTAACTTTTTGTTTTACAGAAAAATTAGGATTGCATGCTGACCTTTCACTCTTGTCTTGACAAATGTGTAAATTAATTTACTTGCAGTTGTATTCTTGTGCATTATTCAGGCCCTAAAATCTCTATGTCTTCATGCTTTCCTGCCTTCTACTCACCTCTGCAGTCCTGAATTTATTCATTTTCTTTTCAGGGCATAAAACTATCTTATAATGAAGGGCAATCCATTTCGAGTATGTTTACATAGGTGTGCCTAGAATATCCAAGGCACTGCAGTAGCAAAGAGAGCCTCACTTGCTTAATAATAAAGCTGCAATGTGCCTGAATGCCCCTTCCTTGGCCATGGGACTCTCCAAGGGAGTGCAGCCCCACAGAATGAATCAGGCAGCAGTAGGAGCACTTTAACAATGGTAAATGCAATCTTTCTATCCTTCTACATCTACCCTTCCACAGGCCATATTTTGAGAAGCTTTTACGGCATTATAACATTGTCCAACTTCACCAGAAACCTGAAATGTGACATTGGCTTTTGTCACCAAAATAAATAAATAAACAAACCTGGATCTATAAGCAAGGTTTAAGAAACAAAGCTTGGTGAAATAAAGTCCTAGAATAGAAAAAAGTGTTTTTTCATAATTTTTTGGAAGGTTTAACTGATGTAATAACATGTAGACTCCTTAGATGCATGCCTGGTAATTGATAAGTGCTGAGTTATTTTCTATTAATTATTATTATAAATTTTAAGAAAATACATAGGAAATAAGGGTTGAGAGTTGAAAAAGTCTATGTGATTATGTGCTGTGCTAGTTTTCTCCCACAAAATTGTTTCTGTCTACAAATGACATAAAGTTTGTATCTCCATTAGGAAAATAACCCTTACACAAACTGAAATCAGAACTTCAAAATGTAAAAATGAAATGACCAAAACATCCTTAAGAATGTAATCCTAAACTTCAATTCAACAACATTAAATCACAATTATATTCGGTTGGAAAGAAAAGCATCTAAAGATTCCACTAAAATCAAATTAAGAGCATTTAGGTACTATTATCAGTAGAATAAAATTTGAATCACTTGGGATAAAACCTTTGCAATTGTCTTAACCACAGGCAAAACAGCAACTGAAATCTAAAATCAAAATTTAGATGAGTAGCTCTGTACTTCCCACTTAAATGCAGGCAGAACAAATTACATTCTTATAGTCCATAATATTGACAGGAAATTAATATAAGTATATGTAGACATTTTGTCTGGAAGCTTGGAACCAATTTAAGAGCCTAACTACATCCATTCTTTAACCTATCTGATACGGGAATGATAATGCTAATCAACACTGGAAAATAAAATTCTTTTCAAAAATACCATTCCTTTTGAACACAACCATAATCATACACTTTTTAAAAAGCTGACATTATACCTAAAAATAAGTGTTTTATAAAACTGTTTTGGAAAATTAAGTAGACTTTTACATGGCAAATATAATTTATACAAAATAATTTATACAAAATTCAATCAAACCCTTTCTCCAGTGCTGTATCAGAGCTGATCATATCATGCTTGTTTGAACACTTCCAGTGGTGAAACAAACTCATTTTTTTAGGTAACATATTGTAATTGTTCAGTCTCTGTTACTGACAAAAAAAAGATCTGCTTTCTTGAGACAGAGCATGAAAGTTTTAAGTTCAGACACTTCACGTAGTTATCTTACTTATCTGGTCTATTGCAAGAAAGCAGATGTACTTATCTAGCCACTGAAAAAATTTGGGTGTCTAACCTTAGCTGAAATATCTTCTTTTCCTTCAGACATTTCCAGAGTTCACAACCTCTAGGTTAATCTAACATTAAATATGCCCTTTAAACTGAAGCCCCTATTCCAAATACATACTAGCCAGTGGAGAGAAAAATGGGATAGTTATTCTCCTTGTTTTGAGAATTTTTGCTTGTATTAATAAAGTCTGAAATGTTATTAGTCTGGTCTGATTTGACATCATAGTACATTGTTGGCTTGTATTACACTTGTGATCCACCAAAACCTTTAGGCCTTTTTCATAGTAGGTATGTACAAATCAAGACCATGCTTTGACTATGTAACAGGCTTTGCACCTAAATGTGGTACTTAACATTTCTATTCTTTTTAATCAATAATGTTTTTCATATTTCAAATCATTTAAATAATATAGGAAATCAATTTTCTCAACTTTCAATTATCCTTTCCCTTTTTAGTTCTGTGCCAGTCAAAATTATATTGATAAGGATAAGGATGTTTGTTATGTGTTTATTAATGTCTTTGGTAGGAATAGAATGTGTTACAGACTTTTGCAAAGCTTCCAAATTTTACCTATTTAAATCAACATTTTTATGAATATTTTGTACTTGTCCCTCAGTGTAAATGTGCAAGTATTTCTCTAGAGCATATAACTAAGTCATACATAATGCAAAACTTTACCTTTTCTGCATTTGGAAAAACCAAGCTGCTTTTCAAATATTATATCATACTCCCAACAGCACTGTATATGTGTTTCATTGGTTTATGTCCTTCCCAACATTTGGTGTTGTCAAATATTTAAATCTTTGCCAATCTGATGGATGTATAATTGTAACTTATTTACTTTATTTTGCATTTCCTTGATTTTTGATAATGCTGAGTCCCCTTTCATAGGTATATTGGCCATTTGGAAGTCAAAGAGAATGAAAAGAGGCAGCACACTGGTATCAAAGGAAGTGGCTTCCATTAATTTGAGATTATTTATTGACTATTGATCATAAAGGATTTCCTCTTAAGGGGCTAGTATTAGATTTTTGCCCATTTATTAATTTGACTATACATCTTTTTTTTTATTAAATTATGGCCATCTATCTACCTATCATCTCTCTATCTACTGATCCACTGATCTAGAACATCAGTCCTTTGTTGACTATATGTGTTGGCTATATGTTAACTGTTAGTTATATATCAGTACATCTTTTATTTTTGGGTGTGCCTTTTGATAAAGAGAAGTTTACAATTTTACCAAGGACAAATTTAGCTATTTATCCTTTATACTTTGTCATCATTTCTGGAAACTACCTTTCCCTATTTTCAGATATCAGTATAATATTTGCCCAACTCCAATATGCTTGCTCCTATAGTCTTCAAGACTTCCAAAATCTCTCTGTGTGTTTCACATATCATACTTCTCAGTTTCATGAATATCTGGATTCAAAATTTTGGAGCTGAATGGTATTTTAGAGACCATTAAATTTAATTAAATTAGTTAGATTAAATTAATCTAATTAGATCTAATTTAATTAGATCTAATTAAATTAATTAGAAACTAAATTAAATTTAGTTTCTCCAAGTATCACTTATGGTTTAAATGCAATGGAAGGATTTAAGGAGATTGTTAAAACATATATTCTCAGAATATCCCACTCACCTAACTAAATCTATTAGAATCTCCAGGTTCCCAGATTTGCACTCTTGTGCACACTCTCTCTCTCTCTCTCTCACAAACACACACACACACACACACACATTTTTTACATTTTGATTACTGAATTTTGAGAAATGCTGGGTAACACAAGCTGCTTACCTTAAAAATACAAAAAAATAGGATCCAAAAAGTGACTTAATCAAGGCCATTCATTTAGTTAATGTCAGGAACTAAACAAAACCCTGTGTAAAAAGATATCCTCATAGGTGACTATTCCTTTGGCTCTCTACTTTCTCCTACTTCTCCATTTCTCTTTATCTAATACACCAACCTTTACTTCTAGTTATTAATTTTAGTGGAGCTCTCCAAAAACTTCATTCTTCTCTTTAATCATAATAATAGAAATATAACAGGCCACAATGCTACCCAGCTGGACTGCATTTCTCAGCCTCCCTTGCAGTCAGCTATGACTATATATTTATGAATGAAATGTGAGCAGAAGCGATGTCTACTGATTTCATGCCTTGTACTTAATACTTTTAGAGTTTCTCTCCATGGTATTGAACCCCTTTCTTCCTGTTAGGGTAGGCAGAACAATTTTAGGGTACCGGGGTTGCAAATGACCAAGAAGCAAAGATATACTGCTCGTTTCTGGTCCCCTCTGAAGTGTTAAATGAAAGATTACTGAATTTGTATGATTTTTAAGGTTTACATTTGAGTCTCATTGTAATAGCAATATAGCATTAACCACTCAAATGTTTATAATAAGGCAGATGGTTTTTCTTTTCTTGCAAGAGGATCTCTCCATGTACTGAATATACAGGCTTACCTTATTTAACTTTAGATAACACAGAGGATGAAGGTGTTTTTAAGAAAAAAGAAAAAGTATATTGGATCTAAAATTAACTGACTCAAAAACAAATGCTTGAATAATTCACATATATACCCAATTTTAACTTGAAATGGTGCTATCATTGCCTGATATCTTTCAGAGAATCATTCAAAATGGAAAAGAGAATACGCTTATTTGCAACAGTGGCTTTTTCCCCCTTCTGCTTTTAAGTAGTATTTGAACTGACGGGAAATTTAAAACTGTGCCATGGACTCTATCAAATAAGAAGTTGATGACTAGAAAATGTGGTTGTTAAATGCCACATAACTATTTTCTGACAATCTTCCATCTTCTGAAGCAAGTTTTATAGCCTTGCTTCACTTGTTAAACAATTTAATAGAATGATTATAAATGTGTTAATCTTAACATAAAGGATTTTAGGTTACTTTACAAAGACTTGAAGAAAGCCTCAAGAACTTTGGTGGCAAAATGCAGCAAGAAGTTATAAAATACTGGTAAAATATGTTACTCCAAATAGTTTGAAATTTAATGTTTTATTGAAATTTTGCTGATAATCCCTTATGAATTCAAATTAAATAAGGAAGCTTTTTTATGTAAGAAAATAACCTACAGCTGTCATCATATCCTTCCATGAAGCTGTTATTGAAAGGTTACCGATATCTTTCTACTTTACTTCAATGCATGATCAGTGGAACTACTGAGCTTTCAGTAACATTAAATCAGAACCCTCATAAAAATGTTACTCTTTAAAATGCTGATATTTCTCAGTTAAGGTAAAAGGATATGTACAAGGTTATGTATGTAAAAAGAGTTAATACAAATTAAAAAGCCTGCTTCAAGTGACTAATTTGTTCTAAAGCTACAGTACATTCTTAGTGTCCAAAGTCCTCAATCTTTTTGAACATCTGAAGTTAAAATTATTGTATATAATCTAAAAATAAGTTGTTTGGAAGTCTCTATTTTCCTGAAAATTACAGGTACATTCAGAAAAACCAAATCAATACCTCTAAATAGTCTCTGTTTAAAACAAAAAATTATTTATATTACTTATTAAAACTGTAATCACACTTTATAATGCTATTTTTATTGATTTTATTTAGTTTTTACCATTATATTTTAAAATTTATATGTTTTTTAAAGTTTTCAATTGAAAATCATAATTGTACTTAATTATATATTTTTTAAAATTTATTTATTTTATTTATTTTTGGCTGCATTGGGTCTTCATTGCTGTGCATGGGCTTTCTCTAGTTGCAGCGAGTGGGGGCTACTCTTCGTCGTAGAGTGCAGGCTTCACGTTGGGGTGGCTTCTTTTGTTGCGGAGCACGGGCTCTAGGCACATGGGCTTCAGTAGTTATGGCACAAGAGCTCAGTAGTTGTGGCGCATGGGCTTAGTTGCTCTGTAGCATGTGGGATCTTTCGGGACCAGTGCTTGAACACATGTCCCATGCATTGGCAGGTGGATTCTTAATGACTGAGCCACCAGGGAAGCCGTTAATTATATTTTTAATGTATCATTATTAGTATAATGCACCCACAGCTTCAAAAATTATCAACTTATGGACAAACCTATTTCATCTATAACTACATAGCTTTTCCCTCACCTCTTTGTCCACACATACTGTACTATTTTGAAACAAATTCCATGTGTTATATAATTTCATCCATAAATATTTCAATATAAATCTCTAAATCCTAAGAACTCATTTATTAATGCATACTATAATACACTTACCATACATTAAAACTGAAAATTTCTTAGCTTTTAACTAACTGGTTGATTTATTTGAAAGAGAATCAAAATAATCAAAATAATAATTGAATTTAGGTTTAATTCTTGTTTCTTATTTTATATGTTGGCCTGGCATTCCCAAGATTTGCAATCTCAGAAACTATCTTTAGAATTTCACAAGACAAGGACTAATTTAAAGTAGTTTTTAAAATAAATTTTGTTATTGTAATATAAAATTAATTCAGAAAATTATGCAAATCAGAAGAGTACAGATTGATTACTTTTTGCAAATTGGACTCATCTATGAAACCACCATTCTGATCAAGAAACACATTACCACATCCTAGAAACCCCCTCATAGCTCTCTCAGTGACATCTCTTCTCATCCCCTAACTTCTAATGCCATGAATATGTAGTCCCTGTATTTGAATTTTAAATTTATCTTCATGGCATCCTACACTATATGCTGTTTTGTGTCTGGTTTATTTCACTCAATACCAGGCTCGTGAGTTTTAAGTGTATTGTTGTGCACATGAGTAGTTTGTTCAGTCACTTTTCTAAACACAATTACACTGAAAATTTATATTGTAATTTATCTGTTTATTATTCTAATATTTATAGACCTTTTAGTTGTTTCCAGGATTTGGCTAGTATAATACTCCCACTAAGAAAATACATGAATATAAAGTTTGGTCCAAATATTTCCATATTTACATTGACTGTGTTCATATCAGTGAAAGTGACAGTTCATAGATTACTTGCATTTTCAACTTTAGTAGATATCGCCAAACATTTTCCAAAGTGGGTTATACCAATTTTTATTCCTATTGGCAGTATATTGAGAATTCCAATTAATTCTCATTGTTGCCAAAAGATGGTATTATGACTTAATCAACCTTTTTACTTTTACAAAACCTTGATGTCTGTACTACTATCTCATTTGGATTTTAATTAAATTTTTCTGTGACTATTAAGAATGAGAAATGTTTCACCTGTTTATTGGCTATTTCAGATCAACTAGCATCTTGATATTGCTCAGGTTCCATTTTGGCAAGAATATTTCATGCATAGAGTCATGTATTTCCACAAGGTGGCACATAACATCTACATATCTCCCTTTTTATATTAATGGACTTTGATAATCATTGCCTAGATTCATTATTCTATTAGACGTTGGCATAAGAGTAATATTCAGAATCATTAATACTTCATTTTTAGTGGGAACATTTCTTTAGAGAAACTTAAACTTCCTCTCATCAATTATTTGGTTTTCATGAGGTACTGTTCATGTAGGAACTGGAGGTTAAAAATGAGTATCTTTGGAAGAATCAACATTGTGAAAATGACTACACTTCCCAAAGCAATCTACAGATTCAATGCAATCCCTATCAAACTACCACTGGCATTTTTCACAGAACTAGAACAAAAAATTTCACGACTTTTATGGAAACAAAAAAGACCCCGAATAGCCAAAGCAGTCTTGAGAAAGAAAAATGGACCTGGAGGAATCAGGCTCCCTGACTTCAGACTATACTACAAAGCTACAGTAATCAAGACAGTATGGTACTGGCACAAAAACAGAAATATAGATCAATGGAACAGGATAGAAAGCCCAGAGATAAACCCATGCACATATGGTCACCTTATCTTTGATAAAGGAGGCCAAGAATATACAGTGGAGAAAAGACAGCCTCTTCAATAAGTGGTGCTGGGAAAACTGGACAGCTACATGTAAAAGAATGAAATTAGAACACTCCCTAACACCATACACAAACATAAACTCAAAATGGATTAAATACCTAAATGTAAGGCCAGACACTATCAAACTCTTAGAGGAAAACATAGGCAGGACACTCATACATCACAGTAAGATCCTTTTTGACCCACCTCCTAGAGAAATGGAAATAAAAACAAAAATAAACAAATGGGATCTAATGAAACTTAACAGCTTTTGCACAACAAAGGAAACCATATATAAGACAAGAAGGCAACCCTCAGAATGGGAGAAAATATTTGCAAATGAAGCTACAAAGGATTAATCTCCAAAATTTACAAGCAGCTCATGCAGCTCAATATCAGAAAAGAAAACAACCCAATCCAAAAATAGGCAGAAGACCTAAACAGACATTTCTCCAAAGAAGATATACAGATTGCCAACAAACACATGAAAGAATGCTCAACATCATTAATCATTAGAGAAATGCGAGTCAAAACTACAATGAGATATCATCTCACACTGGTCAGAATGGCCATCATCAAAAAATCTACAAACAACAAATGCTGGAGAGGGTGTGGAGAAAAGGGAATCCTCTTGCACTGTTGGTGGGAATGTGAATTGATACAGCCACTATGGAGAACCGTATGGAGGTTCCTTAAAATACTAAAAATAGAAGTACCATATGACCCAGCAATCCCACTACTGAGCATATACCCTGAGAAAACCATAATTCAAAAAGAGTCATGTACCAAAATGTTCACTGCAGCTCTACTTACAATAGCCAGGACATGGAAACAATCGAAGTGTCCATCAACAGATGAATGGATAAAGAAGATGTGGCACATGTATACAATGGAATATTACTCAGCCATAAAAAGAAACAAAATTGAGTTATTTGTAGTGAGGTGGATGGACCTAGAGTCTGTCATACAGAGTGAAGTAAGTCAGAAAGAGAAAAACAAATACCATATGCTAACACATATATATATGGAATACAAAAAAAAATGGTCATGAAGAACCTAGGGGCAAGATGGGAATAAAGACACAGACCTACCAGTGAATGGACTTGAGGGTATGGGGAAGGGGAAGGGTAAGCTTTGACAAAGTGAGAGAGTGCCATGGACATATATACACTACCAAACGTAAAATAGATAGCCAGTGGGAAGCAGCTGCATAGCACAGGGAGATCAGCTTGGTGCTTTGTGACCATCTAGAGGGGTGAGATAGAGAGGGTGGGAGGGAGGGAGACGCAAGAGGGAAGAGATATGGGAACATATATATATGTATAACTGATTCGCTTTGTTATAAAGCAGAAACTAACATACCATTGTAAAGCAGTTATACTACAATAAAGATGTTAAAAAAAATGAGTGTCTTGTTATTTACTAGTTTTCATAATAATAAGATGTTAAATTTTCAAAACTTTTTGACCGGGGGGGTCTTGAATTCCAGTTTATTTTTCTTTAGCTCCATGCAAGTGAGACTGTTACCTTATTCCATCTTCCACAGTACCTTACAAGGAGGAACAATTAATGAATTTTGACATATTTGATATACTTCAAATCATTTAAGTTATTTTTATTGATGCTCAAGCATCCTATATTTGGCTAATAAGAGAACTTTCAAGTTAAAATTTAGGCCATTCTGACATGATCCTAATAGTCTTTGTTATCTGGAACTTTCTACATGACAAGGTATTCCAGTCTCATAAAACTCCTGTTCCAAATGTGGGATTAATCACACCCCCTCAAAGAGCCCTGTTTTCCTTTTAGTTACAGATTATATCTGATACTACAACTGTACACTGTGAAGGATTTAGTCATTGTTTCTAGGCCTTTTCACTGGAAACAACTAGGAATGACTATTCTTTTTTTATATTTCAGCTATTTTACTTACATTATGTGGGGTTTTTTTGTTATGCTGATAATTCTGGATCGCATCAATATTAACATAATTATTTGCATTATCTTAATATAATGTCACTTGTAATACTTTGTGTGTATGTACATGTGTGTAACACTATGTTAAAAGTTAACGTGGCAAACTCCCAGGGAGAGCGATCAAGATGGCAGAGTAAGAGGATGTGGAACTCACCTTCCCACACAAACACATCAAAAATAAATCTACATGTGCAATAATTCTCACTGAAAACTAACTAGAGACTGACAGAAGGACTCCTGTACAACCAAGGCTGTAAGAAAGATCCACACAGAATAAGTTAGGAAGGTAAGACAAGTAATGAGGTTGGGACCTGGGCCCCTGGGAGAGGACTCAGCAAAGGCGAATTACACAAGCAGGGATCCTCCTTGGAGAGTGAGTGGTTCAAATCACATAGTGAGCACCCAGCCCTGAGGTCCAAAAACTGTAAAGATGAGTCCCCTTGGCTGGCTGAAGGGCTGGTGGGACTAACAGGAAGGCTGTGGGATCCCAGACTCCACTCATGAGGAGCACGCACAAGCTTGCTTACTCCCAAAACAGGGCAGAGAGTGGATTGAAACTGTGAGGGTCATTAGCCAGTTTCCCACAACTGCCCTGGAGTGTACTCCAGTCTGAACTGAGCTCCTGTTCCAGCCCTGCTTGCTTCATGACCCAGCTCCACAATGGGGTGAGGGATGCCATGGCTGAAGTGAGAACTTGGTTGTGAGGCACTAAGGTAGCTCAAACCTAGAGCAGTGTCTGAGCCGGATGGGGTAGCCATTACTGGCGCTTACACAGACAGCAAGTCAGAAGCAGTCCAGATCTCTGACTACAGATGAGACAGACCCAGCCCATGCCTGGACCCACACCAAGCACCCACATCAGCCTCTCTTACTCCAGCACTATTCCCCTCCAGGGTGAGGGTGCCAGTTCTGGGAAGAGGCAAAGCACACACTTAAAGGGAACAGAGAGGGCTCTAACTCAAACTCAGGGCTTCTGCTCCAAAAACATGGAATCTGACCCACCCTCCCTAATAGGGCAGTGAGGGCCACTGAGCAGAAGGGAAGTCCTGGCTCACATATGGCTCTGGCCCTAGTCCCCCTATCTCCAGCCAAACTTCCTACCAGTGATAGCTGCCAACACAATTTGGGGAAAGATGTGATATGTGTTCATGCCAGATACAGCTCTCCCACCACGCCACGGGGCAACCTCAGGCTACATAGGGATGCTCCCACACAAGGACACACCTTCAAGACTGCAACAGGTAACTATTTTACTTAATTTCATAGAGACAGAGAAAGTTAACAAAATGAGAAGACAGAGGAAAATGTAATCAATTGAAAGAGCAAGAGAAAACTCCTGAAAAAAAAAATACTGTAGCAGAATTAAACAATTTACCAGATAAAGAGTTCAAAGCATTAGTAATAAGAATGCTAACTGGATTAGGGAAAACAATAGATGAACACAGTGAGAATTATACCAAAGAACTAGAAAATATAAAAAAGAACCATAAATGAAGACTATGGCAACTGAAATAAAAAACTCACTAGGAAAAATTAATAGCAGACTAGGTGATATAGAAGAACTCATAAGTAATCTAGAGGGTAGAATAACAATCATAACAGGGAAAAGAAAACAAATTTTAAAAAATGAGAAAAGCTTAAAGGACTTCTGGACCAGTAAGCATACCAAAATTCACATTATAGGGGTCCCAGAAGGAGAAAAGGACATGGAAAATATATATCTTGAAATTTTGGCTGAAAAGTTTGCAAACTTGAGTAAGGAAACAGATATCCAAGTACAGGAAGCACAGAAAGTCCCAAACAAGATAAGCCCAAAAGACCCACACCAAGACACAACATAATTAAAATGGCAAAATTTAAAGATGCAAAGAAATATTTTTAAAGGAAGCAAGAGAAAAATAAAGATAAATATACAAGGGAACTCCCAATAAGGATATCAGCTGATTTTTCAGCAGAAAATTTGCAGGCCAGAAGGGAGTGTCATGATATATTAAAAGTGCAGAAAGGAAAAAAACCCTACAACCTAGGACACTACCCAGCCAGGTACAGGATACAAGATTAACATACAGAAATCAACTGTACTTTTTACACTAACAATGAAATATCAGAAAGGGAAAGTTAAAAAAAAAAATCCATTTCAAAATCACATAAAAAAAAAGAATATTTAGGAATAAACCTGACAAAGGAGAACTAGAAAACATTGATAACAAGGAAATTGAAGATGATTCAAAGAAATGCAAAGAGAGCATACACTCTTAGATAGGAAAAATTAATACTTTGTTAAAATGGCCATACTACATAAAGCAAGCTACAGATTTAATGTGATCTCCACCAAATTACCCACGACATTTCATACAGAACTAGGAGAAATAATCTTAAAATTTATATGGAACCATAAAAGATCCAGAATTGCCAAAGCAATCCTGAGGTAAAAGAACAAAGCTGGAGGCATAACCTTCCAGACATCAGACAACACTACAAAGCTACTGAAATCAAAACAGCTTGGTGGGCTTCCCTGGTGGCGCAGTGGTTGAGAGTCCGCCTGCCGACGCAGGGGACACGGGTTCATGCCCTGGTCCGGGAAGATCCCACATGCCATGGAGCGGCTGGGCCCGTGAGCCATGGCCACTGAGCCTGTGCATCCAGAGCCTGTGCTCTGCACCTGGAGAGGCCACAGCAGTGAGAGGCCCGTGTACCACAAAAAACAAACAAACAAACAAACAAAAAACAGCTTGGTATTGGCACAAATACAGACATATGGATCAATGGGATAAAAATAAACCCACACACCTATGGTCAACTAATCCTTGACAAAGGAGGCAAGAATATGCAATGGATAAGACAGTCTCTTCAGAAAGTGGTGTTGGGAAAGCTGGATAGCCACATGTAAATCAATGAAGTTAGAACACTTAGTCACACCATACAGAAAAATAAACTCAAAATGGCTTAAAGACGTAAATATAAGACTTGATACCATAAAACTCCTAGAAGAGAACATAGGCAAAACTTTCTGACATAAATCTTAGCAGATTTTTCTTAGGTCAGTCTCCCAAGGCAATAGAAATGATAGCAAAAATAAACCAATGGAACCTATTGAAATTTATAAGCTTTTGCACAGCAAAGGAAGCCATAAACAAAATGAAAATACAAGCTACGGACTGGGAGATAATATTTGCAGATGATGCGAACAACAAGGGCTTAATTTCCAAAATATACAAATAGCTCATACAACTCAGTAACAAAAACAAACGACCAAATCAAAAAATGGGCAGAAGATCTAACTAGAGATTTCTCCAAAGAAGACACTCAGATGGTCAATAGGCACATTTTGCTCAACATCACTAATCATTAGAGAAATGCAAATCAAAACTACAATGAGGTACCACCTCATACCACTCAGAATGGCCATCATCAAAATGTCTACAAATAATACATGCTGGAGAGGGTGTGGAGAAAAGGGAACCCTCCTACACTGATGGTGGGAATGTAAGTTGGTACAACCACTATGGAAAACAGTATGGAGGTGCCTCAGAAAACTAAAAATAGAATTACCATATGATCCAGCAATCCCACTCCTGGCATAAATCCAGACCAAACTCTAATTCAAAAACATACATGCACCCCAATGTTCATCACAGCAGTATTTACAATAGCCAAGACATGGAAGCAACCTAAATGTCCATAGATGGATGGATAAAGAAGATGTGGTATATATGGTGCGTGTGTGTGTATATATATATACATGCATATATGCAGTGGAATATTACTCAGCCATAAAAAAGAATGAAATAATGCCACTTGCAGCAACATGGATGGACCTACAGATTATCATATTATGTGAAGTAAGTCAGAGACAAGTATCAGATGATTCACTTATATGTGGAACGTAAAGTATGTTACAAATGAACTTATTTACGAAACAGGAATAGACTCACAGACATAGAAAACAAACTTATGGTTACCAAAGGGGAAAGGAGGTGGGGAGAAGGGATAATTTAGGAGTTTGGGATTAGCAAATACAAACTACTATATATAAAATAAATAAACAACAAGGTTCCACTGTATAGAATAGGGAACTATATTCAATATCTTGTAATAAACTATAATGGAAAAGAATATGCAAATATATATATATAGCTGAATCACTTTGCTGTATACCAGAAATTAACACATTGTAAATTAACTATAGTTAAAATTTTTTTAATTAAATTAAAAAACAAAGACAAAAAAAAAAGAGTTCACATAAACTCTCCAGGAATATTCTTAAAAGGCAAACTTGAACAGCACTATACAAAAGTAAAAATTCAAATGTCTAAGAGGTGCATGACAGGACACTCAACTTTACTAGTTATCAGAGAAATTCCAACCAAAACCAAAATATAATACCACTACAGACCCATGAGAATGGATAAAATGAAAAAGACAACACCAAATTCTGGTGAAGATATGCAGCATCTGGAACTCATACACTGTTCATATGTAAAATGGCACAACCTCTTTGGAAAACTATCTTCCCAGTATATATTAATGCTAAACACACATATGCCTCATGGCTTAGCCATTATACTCCTAGTTATATATTCATCAGAAATGTATACGAATATCTACCAAAAGAAGTGCACATGATTTTAATAGATAAAAACTGGAACCACCAAAATGCCCAAAAATGTTGACATATTTAACAATCGTAGAATTGACAATTTGTCAAACAGTAATTGTAGTATATTCATATAAAGGAGTACTATTCAGCCACAAGAATGAATCAATTTTTCCTACACATAAATCCTTGGATGCTTCTCACAAACAATATATGAAGCAAACAAAGCAATCCACAAGACATGATTCTACATATTTACTATAAAAGAAACAGAACTGTGTTTACATTTATTAAATTATTTTCAAAATTATTATTGTTTTTCTTTCTCTGTATATACATATTGTCCCATCACACAATTTTAAAGTGGTTATAGTAGTTTTATTCTTGATGATAGTTTAAAAATCAAACTTTACAAAAACTACAAAGTTAGCATACTTACCCATGTCACATTGGATTCTATTTATAACACCCTTCCCTACACCTCCCTCACACCCCATATACTCATGCACACACACAGTATTTGGGAAATATGCTACACATCAAACATAATAATTCTAAACAAATATGTTTCAACAAAACAAATTTGTTACTACATTTTTAATTCCTTGTGAATTTATTTCTGATCACTCAGTACATAATTCTTACAGCTTTTATAGTAAAAGAGTATAAATCCTTTATAACTTTCTTCTCTTAGTTATAAAATAGTGAACATTAAAACTTACATAAAACAGGCTATAATAATGTTTTATTATGCTGAATATATTTATGAGGTTAAAGAAATTGCAAAATCAAGGTCAATGCAGTTATCTTTACTTTTAATATCTGAGGACATTAAATTTCTTTGAGTGTGAAAATTATTTTAAAGATTTATATTTTCATCATTAAACATTGCTAAATCAAAGGAAAATATTCTCCAAGTACCAAAGATATTCCTTAAATCAATGTAACATGTTGTATACACATTTATGTATGCATGTGTATGACTGTGTGTATATGCTTATGTAAGACATATGGGTGAGGGTGATTTTGTGCAATCAGAATTGGGTTAAACAAATTCTTTCCATTCTTCAATCACCAATTATATAAACTTAAAAAGTTTTGCTTGTTTTGAACTTGACACTCATGGAATCAAAATACATATGCTCTTTTGCGTTTAGTTGTGTGTTTGCTTAAAACTTTGTGAGAATCATCAATGTCTTTCTTTTGTAACAATACTTATTTTAGTTTTCTTGAAGTATAGTTTTCCTTGTATAAATATGTCACAACTTATTTATTAATTTCCAAATATGATCCTGCTGTTTTGAAGTTCTTTTCTCTTATAAATTTACCATGAACATTTACCCTGAAAGGTACTAACTTAACTATTTTACTGTTACGATCTATTTCAATGATTGATGTTCTGGTCTATTTCTTTTCTTTGTTTGTTTTCAGTGTTTGTTTGTGGGGTGGTTTTTCGTACTTATTTATTTATTTATTCATTTATATATTTTAAGCTCTCACACTAAGTTACTGCAAACTGGCAAACACTGACAAACTATTTCTTCCACAATAACCATACATTCCCAGACATTACAAGTATATGGCTGCACTAACATTAATACTCACCACCATTGTACCAATTACATAATAAAATAAGGTATCAAGTATTCAAATATGAAGACACAGTTCAAAGGAATATAAAATATTAAAGATCTGTTGAATTTATTAGCAGAAATCCACTTTTTTTACAAGAAAGATTTAGAAGAAAAAAATCACAATTCACACCAAAATATTTGATAAATAACATACAGTAAGTATGGCGAAAAATATAAGATTTTGAGAAATTTAACAATTACTGTTTTATCTATCACACAGCATTTTTATCTTTTAAAGACTACTTACTATATCAAAAGACATTCTATGCATAAGACAAAGGTAACATTTTACTCAAAGTATTTATTCACCTCCACCCATACTTTTTTTTTTAATGCCCTCTCTGTTAAACTGTGCCCCAAATTGCAAATATTAAGGCTTTTTTTCTTCTGGAGACATTAAAGGCATGTGCTCTGTACAATGTGGATTTGCCATAAACTTTCAAACAGGTGTTTGTTGTTTTTTTTTAACAACACAAAATGAGATCTATAGAAAGACATTAAATAATCAATATGGGACTTGATAAAAATCCAACAAAGCAATGGTTGCACAAACCTGATATATACTGGAACAAATGTGGTAAATGTAAACAAAAAGTGAGCAAATCAATAGACGCTACTTTCAATGTCTGAAATGAGATCTAGAGTGTTGTTCACAGTTGTTAGGATGTTAATTGTACACAATAGTAAAAGTATACAAGTACTGCGCTTCCTATTTTGTCACTTAATCTCTCTAAAGTTCTTATATATTCATAAGAGTCTGGCATGGGAATAGAACTGAGGAAGATTTTCAATTCAATACTCAATTCATTTTCAAAGAAGGTCAACTGATACATATGATAACCACATTTTAAAAGCTAAAGGACAAGAACTTTATGTTAAATGTCCAAATCATAGTTGATAGTAACCCAAACCTACTATTACGTCACTGACACATAGTAAGTACTAAATAATTATATGCTGCATGAATAATAACACACATATATCCTTCCTAGAACCTAGTTAGGAATAGAGAAGGAAGCAGGAATTAGGCTTTAGAAATGAAGCAAACCTACTGAGTTGTCACAGGAGAAAAATCAAAACGACCTGAAATTAAATAAATAAATAAATAAAAATACTGGTATAAGCTCAGAGTAAAACCGATCAAGATAATGATCATATCCTGACAGTACCTACCATTGCTAGACATTGCTCCCAGCTAATCACTTTCATGCTACTCCCTCCATGTCTCTCATCCATTAGGATCGTTTGGATTTATCAACAAAAAGTTTATTTATGACTTCATCAACAGAGGCTTACTATTTTCCTTTATACATCCTGCCAGCCTTCTCTGGAATTTCAGTACACATGTAGATGGTTTATCCAGTCAAGCCATGTTTTTTGACCTACTCATCTGCCCCTTCTTTCACTATCCCACTCACATGGGCACATGCTATACCTTTTCTTTTACCTTTTAAATCTCAAATCAAGTATTTCATTATCTTACAACCATCTTCTGCATTTCCTCCTCCTGTCCCAGACTGTGAACTCCAAAGCTTCTTCACCAAAGTTAGATTTCCTATTCATTGCCTCCACCATTTTCCTCTGTACCCATCAACTTTCCTCATGTCTTCATTGTTCCATTGACAACTATAATTTCCTATCATATTCATATACTCAGTTCTGTGGAAATACTCTTAGCTCTACTGGATGTCTGGAAACATTTTAATACTGGTTAAACCTAACTATGTCCTCTTTTGGCCTAAGTGCAAGAACTCATGGAAGAAAGTAAAAAACAACAACAATAACTCAGACTGTTTTACTCTAAGATAATGACTGCAAACATCAGTTCAGCACTCAAAACTGCCTGGATACTATAGGACTTAACTTTTCCTTCCCCTGAGACAATTATTTCTTACCTTCACATCTTGCTTTATACCTCTACCACTTCCACCATCGCTTTGATAGCTTTACCTCATATTTACTGAGAATATTAAAAAAATGGATAGAAACTTCCTCCTTTTCCTTTTACCAATTTACAAATTGCCTGCATTACTACCCATATTCTTTGTATGTTCCCTAGTTACAATTGAATAAATGTTCCTGAGTCAATCAAAGTTCAAATCTGTAACACTGTTGGAATCTTACACCATCTTGAATTTTTGAGACTAAGCTCTTACAATTATTCACCTTTTCCCCTTTTGCATCATATCTCCCTCTCTCCTAGATTATACTCATCAGTACAAAACTATATTATAGGAACATCCATAATTTACAATAAGTACAAAATCTAAACCCTTCTGAGATCCCCTGCTCCATGAAGCTAATGCTGTTTTAATATTTTTAATTTCAATGGCAAAACTGCGTACAAGTTCTAAAACTGATATTTGTACTTCCTCGGTAACCATTTACTCTAGAACCCAACATAATCTCAATACCATTCTCAGCTCCATCATCAAAACTGTTAGATCATGGTCTTCAACAATCCTTTTTGCAACTACAGCCCCTAGCCACCTTTTTCCCCTCATTTCACTTGAAGTTTTGGTAGGTGTTCTTCCATTACCCCTTGAAATGCATCACTTCTCAAATCTGAGAAACAACCCTCTACTTATCTGGCTCGTAATTTAGAGTCTGCTTCTTCTCAGTCCTCTTTATTTTTTTATTTTTTATTCTTTGCAGTAAGCGGGCCTCTCACTGTTGTG
This sequence comes from Monodon monoceros, assembly GCF_005190385.1. Lineage (NCBI taxonomy): Eukaryota > Metazoa > Chordata > Mammalia > Artiodactyla > Monodontidae > Monodon > Monodon monoceros. The sequence continues at coordinate 68,156,421 of NW_021703768.1, forward strand.
GCCTCTCCCGTTGCGGAGCACAGGCTCCGGACACGCAGGCTTAGCGGCCATGGATCACGGGCCCAGCCGCTCCGTGGCATGTGGGATCTTCCCGGACCGGGGCACGAATCCATGTCCCCTGCATCGGCAGGCGGACTCTCAACCACTGCGCCACCAGGGAAGCCCCTCAGTCTTCTTTACTGATTAAATCTTCTCCATCTATTCTCTAAATACTGGGTATAGGATCATCTTCTCCTCTCATTCCTTAGCTGTCTAAGTCATTTCATGAAGGCTTATAATATATATATATATATATATATATATATATATATATATATATATATATAAATTTAGCTCCACATTTCTGAAATATGAGACTAAGTTAGATTGTTAACATACTCCAAACATAAATTTTAGAGTATGTTACAATCCTTACTTTTTAACATAACTATAAATTTCTATATTAAATCACTCTTTTAAACATTTACTTAGAGATGTCTAACAGAAATATCAAAATGCTATACACTTTCCTCTACACACTACTTTAGCATTATTCCACAAATGTTGATATGCCAGAGCAATTAAGCAAGAAAAGGAAATTAAAGGTATCCAAATTGGAAAGGAAGAAGTAAACCTGTCACTATTTTCAGATGACATGATATTATATATAGAAAACTCTAAATACTCCACACACAAAAAAAAAACCTGTTAGAACTAATAAGTGAATTCAGTAAAGTTGAAAAAGGAATATTAAAATCTTGAACTACTTTACTTGTCTGTTTCTCCTTGAAGTTCTGTTTTTTAACTTATTTTATTAGATCCATAAACATTTAAGATCATTAGGTCCTCTTGATGAATTGACCCTTTTATCATTATGAAATAAGCTTCATATTTCCTAGCAATATCCTTTTCTCTGATATTGACTTTATTTTAGAAAAGCCATTACAACATTCTTTTTATTTAGCATTGAACTGTATAGTTTCTAACATTTTTTTGTGTTAAACTATTTCACCTTTTATATTTAAAATGGAAATCTTATAGGTAGCATCTACTTGTTTTTTAAATAAAATCTGGCAATCTCTTTCTATTGAAGTGTAGACCTTTTACACTGAAAATGATTATTGATACACTTTGGTTTAAGTCTACCATGTTGCTACTCATTTCCTCTGTCTCATCTTTCTTTGCCCTTTGTTAATTTTTACCTTTTTCTGAGAAAATTGAAAATTTTTAACATTCTGTCCATACTGCCATTTGGTGTCATTTTTCTTCTGCTCGATAGATTTCTTGTTAACATTTCTTATAGTGTGAGTATGCTGGTGATGAATCCTCTCAACTTTTATGTGTCTGCAAAGTCTTTATTTAACCTTCATTTTTGAAAGATATTTTTGCTTGGTAGAGAGTTTTATGATAACATTCTTTTCTATTTTGATTTTTTTTTCTTTTTACTTCTTTAAAGAAGTCACTCACCAGAATTTTCTGGTTTGGACAGTTTTTGCCCAAGAAAAGTACTGCCATCCTTATCTTTGCTTTTCTGTACATAATGTCTTTTTTTAAAGCTGATTTTAAGATTTTTCTCACTGTTATTGATTTTAAGTAATCTAATTTGCCCTGATGGTCATTTATTCATGTTTCTTGCAGTTAGGGTCTGTTAAACTGCTTGTATCTGTAGATTTGTGGATTTTATCAAATATGCTAAATGTGAAATCATTATTCCTTCAAATAGTTTTTTAACCCCCTACTTTGAGGACTCCAATAACATTGTTTGAGGTTGTCTCACACCTCACTTATGCTCCGTTCATTTATTTTCCAGCCATTTTTCTCTTGTGTTCTCCCTTTGAGTAATTTCCATTTCTATAACTTCATTCTCACTACTCTTTTTATTGGAAATATCTAATCTGCTGCTTATGTCATCTGTGGTACTTAACAACTCAGACATTGTAATTTTCTTCCTTAAAAGTCAGATTTATACCTTTTTTAATATCTTGCATGTTCACACTTAAAATCTTCATTATTTCCTTTTTGTACATGTGCAGTGCAGTTATAATAACTGTTTTAATGTCCTAGTAACTAATTCTATCATCTGTATTATTTGAGTCAGTTTTAATTGATTGATTTTACTCCTCATGATAAGTTGTATTTTCCTGCTTCTATCAAAATTGATAGGTTTGATGTCAAACATTGTGAATTTTACTTTTTTATATTCTGGATATTTTTTATTCCTAGGCATATTCTTGAATTTTCTTCCTAGAAGTATTTAAGTTACTTGTAGTTTGATTATTTTGGTTCTTACTTTTAGGTTTTATTAAATAGGACCAGAGTAACACTTGACCTAGGGTTACTTTTGTCCCACTACTAATATAAAATCCTACTTAGCATGTCCAGTGAACTGTGGAGTCTTCAACTCTTACTAGTAGCATTATGATTTATTTCAGGTCTGATGTAAATTCCTGTCCCTCCTGTCACCTCTAATCCTTTTATGTGTCTCCTTCCCTGGCCTCAAATAGTTTCTATCTCCATGCTGCTCTCTCCTTTCTAATGCTCTGCCTTGAGAACTCTACCCTTAGTCTCTCCAGACCCTCAGCTCCATCTCCTCAAATCAGGGCATTTGTCAGGCTCTCACAGGGTTTCCCATCCTCATACCGTATTCTTGAAAATGTCCCAGTAGAAAGCTGTGATACTAGAAGACTTACACACTTTGTTCCCTATCTCTCAAAGACTACTCACTTTTATTGTGAAATGTCCACTGTCTTGCACATTTTGTTTAGTCTTTTATTAACTCTGGGTGGAAGGAGATATTCAGACCCTATTCTCCATCTTTGCCAAGAACAGAAGTCCCAGTCTGAGTTTACCTTAATGCTGAATCAGATGAATCGGAGGCAGAGGGAGAAAGGGAGAAAGGTCTGCCTTTGCTAGGGATATAAGGATCTGAGAAGAGCTCATCTAGGCCTGAGGCTTCACTGGCATTAGGACAAGGAAAGCAATTTAACCCAGAAGAGACTGCCTAAACCTTTAAATTGGTAGTGCACAAATTGGTTGGGTACTTATAAATCTTGTCACAGATGGGGAGTAGAACATACACTGAGTGTAATATTGTGTTAGAATATATTTCAGAGGGAGCAAATAGATCAAATAGAAAAATATTTCAAAAATGATACTTTTCCTTTACCAAACAGGAAAATTAGAGTAGTAAATATAGTTACCTTTGAAAAGTGACTAAAAGAAGTTCCATAAGATAACTTCTCTTTGAAAACTGTCTTCAGGGTGCTGATTTTTTTTTTCAGGGTGATGATTTTATTACTGATGATATAGTATGCTTTAAAGAAAAGAAACAAGAAAAAAAAAACACATTCTTCTCATCTGGGTTAATCCAGTGTGACCATAAGTCAACTAATATTTGAGAGGTGATAAAGTAAATAGGTGGTCTCAACAATGTGACATTTCCTGTCATATCATGTTATATCAACCACTGACTCAAAAGGACACTTTACATTATTGTTGAGGAATTTTTTCTCCAGGTTTTGTGGCTCAGTGGGTTAGGCCCAGGACCTCATCACCAAGCTGGGCACCTTTGGGCCTTGTGAGGAAATCTTTTGTTGCTTTAGGAGCAGAAAGCCTCTGAGGTTCTGCAAACTTTCTGCAGTAGCAAAGAATCTATATAGATCTGCTTTATCTTTGCTCTGCTTAACAGAGAACCTGGATATTCTGAGGCTAGTTCTTAAGTATTACAGTTGTACCTATGGCAGGTACTTTCTTCAATGTTTAATAGGCAGGTGTTTTAATAATAGTTTAGTAAAACAACAAAGCCAAAAATGGGTTTTGATAATTTTGAATTGAACTATAAAATATACAATGTATTTCTATGATTTTCTTTGCCTCCAGCTTGAAGCTTTGTTTTCCAAAATTATTTCCTATATAAAATTTTGCACAAAAAACGATGCTATGCCAAAAAATATTAAATAACTATTATTAAAATATAAAATAGTCTGCTGCCATATGACTAAAAAGTCATGATAATACTTCTTAAGTAAGGTATGATAAAAATGCCTTCGGCAGAAAAGTGACTTATTTCCCTAACACTGGCATTTTAAAGCCTAATGTGACATTTTAGAAAGAAATAATTATGTTAAATTTTGATATTTTTGTTCATTGTAGTCTTTGATACCTTTTCTCCCAAAGTAGCTAAATACTTGAGTGTAATACTCACAATACCTATGCTTTTCACAGTCAGAGCAGGTATTGTGGTATATCACTAAATCTTGATAGTTGATCAATAGTTTGATTCACTAAAATGTAAATGGCATTTAGTCATTAACATGTATATTTTGTTGTCAAATCATAAATCACTAGTGCCACATATAGTACGCTAATAAGCTTAAGAGTTCAAATATAATTTTACAGAAGAATGTGCTCAGAAAAAAGTTATAGAAGCCATGTTTCCCTTATTTTTATGTAAGTGTCTCCTTTGGTTCTATTTTTATAAATTTTACAACCTATCCTTGTTCACTCTTAAGCAACAAGAAGTTTGATATTTTCAATATTACCTAAGGAATCTTCTAAACGATATTAATCTTTAGCTCTTCCTTATCTCATTTTTAATAAGACCTCATAAACCACATATTTATAACAATACATCATCACTACTTTTCTATCATTCTAACACAATTCAGTTTGGATGCATGTATACTGTATTGCTTTCTCCCCTATAAACTAACTTAATTCAATTCATTTAATAATTTGTTCATTCATTCACCTATCCATTAATTTAGCAAACATTTACATTGTATATCTACTCTCCTTTTTCCTAGACCTTATTACTAAAACTGAAATTTAACAAAATAATTAAAACTTTATATTTCTTTAAACATTAATCTTTTATGTCCAGAAATATATTACCTTTTTTTGTAGAAATATATCCTAAAATACAGTTTAGTTCACAATGAAGACATAGGAAAGATACTTGAGTACAGGTTAAAATATATTTTTTAAGAATCAGCACCCAATCAAAACTTCTGAGATTCTAATCTAAGAGGGAACCAATATTCTTACGTCTTGCACTTCTCTCCATCAAGAATAATTCATACTGAAATAGACCTGAACAGAGACCTTCAGGTAGCAAAATTTATCTTAGCTGAATGGACTATCCGAACAAGTCTTTAAAAACAGCTAATATTTATTGACCATTAAAATGCCAGGCATTGTGCACAAGTTTTTTCTTTGTTTGTTTTGTTTATTTTTACCTTTAAAAAAGTTTCTTGACCTAAGCACTACTCTTAACCATAATTTTGCAAAAAAGGAGAACAAGACTCAAAACAGTTAAGAAGCTTTCCTGTGTAGGGCGGACTCTGGGAGGGCTCACGCCAAGGAGTACCTCCCAGAACTTCTGCTGTCAGTGTCCCTGTCCTCATGGAGAGCCACAGCCACAACCCACCTCTGCAGGAAACGCTCCAACACTAGCAGCCATGTGGCTGACAGGGTCGTGGTGCTCTGGCCAAGTGTTAGGCCTGTGCCTCTGAGGTGGGAGAGCCGAGTTCAGGATATTGGTCTACCAAAGACCTCCCGGCTCCACATAATATCAAACGGTGAAAGCTCCCCCAGAGATCTCCACCTCAAAGCTAAGAACCAGCTCCACTCAATGACCAGCAAGCTACAGTGCAGGACACCCTATGCCAAACAACTAGCAACAGAGGAACAGAACCACACCCATTAGCAGAGAGGCTGCCTAAAATCATAATAAGGTAACAGACACCTCAAAACACACCACTGGACGAAGTCCTGCCAAACAGAAAGACAAGATCCAGCCTCATCCACCAGACAGGCACTAGTCCCCTCCACCAGGAAGCCTACAAACCCACTGAACCAACCTTACCCACTGGGGGCAGACACCAAAAACAACAGGAACTATGAACCTGCAGCTTGTGAAAAGGGACCACAAACACAGTAACTTACGCAAAATGAGAAGACAAGAAACACACAGCAGATAAAGGAGTAAGATAAAAACCCACCAGACCAAACAAATGAGGAGGAAATAGGCAGTCTACCTGAAAACAAATTCAGAGTAATGATAGCAAAAATTATCGAAAATCTTGGAAACAGAATGGAGAAAATACAAGAATTTTTTAACAAGGACCTAGAAGAACTAAAGGGCAAACAAACAGTGATGAACAACACAATTAATGAAATTAAAAAATCTCTAGAAGGAATCAGTAGCAGAATAACTGAGGCAGAAGAATGGACAAGTGACCTGGAAGATAAAATAGTAGATATAACTGCTGCAAAGCAGAATAAAGAAAAAAGGATGAAAAGAATTGAGGACAGTCTCAGAGACCTCTGGGAAAACATTAAATGCACCAACATTCAAATTATAGGGGTCACAGAGGAAGAAGAGAAAAAGTAAGGGACTGAGAAAATATCTGAAGAGATTATAGTTGAAAACTTCCTAATACGGGAAAGGAAATAGTTAATCAAGTCCAGGAAACACAGAGAGTCCCATACAGGATGAAACCAAGGAGAAACATGCCAAGGCACATATTAATCGAACTATCAAAAATTAAATAAAAAGAAAAAATATTAAAAACAGCAAGGGAAAAACAACAAATAACATACAAGGGAATCCCCATAAGGTTAACAGCTGATCTTTCAGCAGAAATTCTGCAAGCCAGAAGGGAGTGGCAGGACATATTTAAAGTAATGAAAGGGAAAAAAATACAACCAAGATTACGGTACCCAGCAAGGATCTCATTCAGATTCCACAGAAAAATTTAAAACTTTACAGACAAGCAAAAGCTAAGAGAATTCAGCACCACCAAACCAGCCTTACAACAAATGCTAAAGGAACTTCTCTAGGCAGGACACATGAAAGAAGGAAAAGACCTACAATAACAAACCCAAAACAATTAAGAAAATGGTAACAGGTACATACATATCGATAATAACCTTAAATGTAAATGGATTAAATACTACAACCAAAAGACATAGACTAGCTGAATGGACAATTAAAACAAGACCCATATATACACTGTCTCCAAGAGACCCACTTCAGACCTAGGGACACATATAGACTGAAAGTGATGGGATGGAAAAAGATATTCCATGCAAATGGAAATCAAAAGACAGCTGCAGTAGCAGTTCTCATATCAGACAAAATAGACATTAAAATAAACACTATTACAAGAGACAAAGAAAGACACTACATAATGATCGAGGGATCAATCCAAGAAGAAGAGATAACAATTGTAAATATTTATGCACCCAACACAGCAGCACCTCAATATATAAGGCAAATGCTAACAGCCATAAAAGGGGAAAGCGACAGTAACACATTCATAGTAGGGGACTTTAACACTCCACTTTCACCCATGGAGAGATCATCCAAAATGAAAATAAATAAGGAAACACAAGCTTTAAATGATACATTAAACAAGATGGACTTAACTGATATCTATAGGACACTCCATCCAAAAACAACAGAATACACTTTCTTCTCAAGTTCTCATGGAACATGCTCCAGGATAGATCATATCTTGGGTCACAAATCAAGCCTTGGTAAATTTAAGAAAATTGAAATTGTATCAAGTATCTTTTCTGACCACAATGCTATGAGACTAGATATCAATTACAGGAAAAGATCTGTAAAAAATACAAACACATGGAGGCTAACCATATACTACTTAAAAACTGAGAGATCACTGAAGAAATCAAAGAGGAAATCAAAAAATACCTAGAAAAAAATGACAATGAAAACACAACAACCCAAAACCTAGGGGATGCAGCAAAAGCAGTTCTAAAAGGGAAGTTTCTAGCAATACAATCCTACCTCAAGAAACAAGAAACACCTCAAATAAACAATCTTACCTTACACCTAAAGCAATTAGAGAAAGAAGAACAAAAAAACCCAAAGTTAGCAGAAGGAAAGAAATCATAAAGATCAGATCAGAAATAAATGAAAAAGAAATGAAGAAAACAACAGCAAAGAACAATAAAACCAAAAGCCGGTTCTTTGAGAAGATAACCAAAATTGATAACCCACTAGCCAGACTCATCAAGAACAAAAGGGAGAAGACTCAAATCAATAGAATTAGGAATGAAAAAGAAGTAACAACTGACACTGCAGAAATACAAAAGATCACAAGAGATTACTAAAAGCAAATACATGCCAATAAAATGGACAACCTGGAAGAAATGGACAAATTCTTAGGAAAGTACAACCTTCAAGACTGAACCAGGAAGAAATAGAAAATATAAACAAATTAATTGCAAGCACTGAAATTGAGACTGTGATTAAAATCTTCCAAAAAACAAAAGCCCAGGACCAGATGGCTTCACAGGTGAATTCTATCAAACATTTAAAGAAGAGCTAACACCTATCCTTCTCAAACTCTTCCAAAATATAGCAGAGGGAGGAACACTCCCAAATTCATTCTACAAGGCCACCACCACCCTGATACCAAAACCAGATAAAGATGCCACAAAGAAAGAAAATTACAGGCCAATATCACTGATGAACATAGATGCAAAAATCCTCAACAAAATACTAGCAAACAGAATCCAACAGCACATTAAAAGGAAGATACACCATGACCAAGTGGGGTTTATCCCAGGAATACAAGGATTCTTCAATATATGCAAATCAATCAATGTGATACACCATATTAACATAGTGAAGGGGAAAAACCATATGATCATCTCAATAGATGCAAAAAAGCTTTTGACAAAATTCAACACCCATTTATGATAAAAACCCTCCAGAAAGTAGGCAGAGAGGGAACTTTCCTCAACATAATAAAGGCCACATATGACAAACTCACAGCCAACATCGTTCTCAACAGTGAAAAACTGAAACCATTTCCACTAAGATCAGGAATAAGACAAGGTTGACTACTCTCACCACTATTATTCAACATAGTTTTGGAAGTTTTAGCCACAGCAATCAGAGAATAAAAAGAAATAAAAGGAATCTAAATCGAAAAGAAGAAGTAAAACTGTCACTCTTTGCAGAAGACATGATACCATACATAGAGAATCCTAAAGATGCTACCAGAAAACTACTAGAGCTAATCAATGAATTTGGTAAAGTAGCAGCATACAAAATTAATGCACAGAAATCTCTTGCATTCCTGTACACTAATGATGAAAAATCTGAAAGAGAAATTTAGGAAACACTCCCATTTACCACTGAAACAAAAAAAATAAAATACGTAGGGATAATCCTACCTAAGGAGACAAAAGCCCTGTATGCAGAAAACTATAAGACACTGATGAAAGAAAGTAAAGATGATAGAAACAGATGGAGAGATATACCATGTCCTTGGATTGGAAGAATCAACATTGTGAAAATGACTCTACTATCCAAAGCAATCTACTGATTCAATGCAATCCCTATCAAACTACCAATGGCATTTTTCACAGAACTAGAACCAAAAATTTCACAATCTGTATGGAAACTCAAAAGACCCCAAATAGCCAAAGCAATCTTGAGAAAGAAAAATGGAGCTGGAGGAATCAGGTTCCCTGATTTCAGACTATACTACAAAATTACAGTAATCAAGACAGTATGGTACTGGCACAGAAACAGAAATATAGATAAATGCAACAGGATAGAAAGCCCAGAGATAAACCCATGCACATATGATCACCTTATTTTGATATAGGAGGCAAGAATATACAGTGGAGAAAAGAGAGCCTCTTCAATAAGTGATGCTGGGAAAACTGGACAGCTATATGTAAAAGAATGACATTAGAACACTCCCTAACACCATACACAAAAATAAACTCAAAATGGATTAAACACCTAAATGTAAGGCCAGACACTATCAAACTCTTAGAGGAAAACATAGGCAGAACACTTTATGATATAAATCACGACAAGATTCTTTTAGACCCACCTCCTAGAGAAATGGAAATAAAAACAAAAATAAACAAATGGAACCTAATGAAACTTAACAGCTTTTGCACAACAAAGGAAACCATAATCAAGACGAAAAGACAACCCTCAGAATGGGAGAAAATATTTGCAAATAAAGCAACTGACAAAGGATTAGTCTCCAAAATTTACAAGCAGCTCATGCAGCTCAATATCAAAAAAACAAACAACCAAATCCAAAAATGGGCAGAAGACCTAAATAGACATTTCTCCAAAGCAGATATATAGATTGCCAACAAACGCAGGAAAGGATGCTCAACATCACTAATCATTAGAGAAATGCAAATCAAAACTACAGTGAGGTATCACCTCACACCAGTCAGAATGGCCATCGTCAAAAAATCTGCAAACAATAAATGCAGAGAGCGTGTGGAGAAAAGGGAACCCTCTTGCACTGTTGTTGGGAATGTAAATTGATATAGCTACTATGGAGAACAGTATGGAGGTTCCTTAAAAAAATAAAAATAGAACTACCATATGACCCAGTAATCCCACTATTGGGCATATACCCTGAGAAAACCATAATTCAAAAAGAGCCATGTACCACAATGTTCACTGCAGCTCTATTTACAATAGCCAGAACACGCAAGCAACCTAAGTGTCCATTGACAGATGAATGGATAAAGATGTGGCACATATATACAATGGAATACTACTCAGCCATAAAAAGAAATAAAATTGTGTTATTTGTAGTGAGGTGGATGGACCTAGAGTCTGTCATACAGAGTAAAGTAAGTCAGAAAGAGAAAAACAAATATCGTATGCTAACACATATATATGGAATCTAAAAAAGGGAAAAAAAAAGGTTCTGAAGAACCTAGGGGCAGGGCATGAATAAAGATGCAGAAGTAGAGAATGGACTTGGGGACACAGGGAGGGGGGAATGGTAAGATGGGATGAAGTGAGAGAGTGGCATGGACCTATATACACTACCAAATGTAAAATAGATAGCTAGTGGGAAACATCTGCATAGCACAGGGAGAGCAGCTTGGTGCTTTGTTACCACCTAGAGGGGTGGGATAGGGAGGGTGGGAGGGAGACACAAGAGGGAGGAGATATGGGGATATATGTATATGTACAGCTGATTCACTTTGTTATAAAGCAGAAACTAACACACCATTGTAAAGCAATTATACTCCAATATAGATGTTTAAAAAAAAACAAAACAGAGGCCTTCAGCTAGCAATATTTATCTTAGTTGAATGGACTATCCAAACAAATATTTGAAAACAGCTAATATTCATTGACCATTAACTATGCCAGGGATTGTGCACAAGTTTTTTGTTTTTTTATTTTTTTTTATCTTTAAAATAGTTTCTTGAGCTAAACACTACTCTTAACCATAATTTTGCAAAAAAGGAGACCAAGACTCAAAACAGTTAAGGTTTCCTGTGTACACACATGAAATGCTTAGATTCGAACCCAGGTCATTTCACACTACAGACTGTGATTCTCTTCACTTATGAACTTGCTCCTTATTTCTAATCCTCTTGTTTTGTGTTCACATTAATGTTATAATTTCTCTCACATAGTCAATTACTGTTGCCCAATTCCTTTTGCTTCTCAGGATTATTAAACTAACCAGATCAACTGGAATTCAGACAGTTCAGGGCTTCTTTTCTAAACTCAGATGGAAATTCAGTGTGTGTAACAGTACAGCAGTATTCTTTGTAAAAGTAGATTCTTCAAGAAATAAATTTAAAAGATTTTCATAGATATTCCAGAAAAGAAAGCTTGGCTCCTAACAGACTAGGCCTTAAATTAGATCACAGATCGATTTTGACCAACAGTAAGGTATGGTTCAAACAACTAACAATTTTTAGTTAAGATGCTTGCTTGTCTTCACAAAATACTAGAGTACTAGTACTCCTCCTCTTTAGGAGTATACCAATTTGCCCATATGAATTGTGGCAGAAGTTTAAATGCTGTCCCTTTACATACCCTCATGAGGTCAAGAACCCTCTCTATATATCTAGTCCCAGAACAACCTTAGTTATTAATAATTTCCTGAACTAATTATAAAATCAACACTGCTGTTAACCCCAGGTTATATAACTGTTAATGTTCTTTGATGTTTCTCTAGAAAATATTTTCATTTTTATCCTAATTAAATATATTATTATCTCCACTCTAGAGTCTTCTTTATTAAGTTCCTTTGAAAGGTTTTCTTCTTTCTGTTTCCTTAAACCTTTTCTCTGCAGAAAACTTCGTGATATAATGGCCATCACATTCTAAATATTTAAGAAAAAGAAACAAATTGCATCACTCAAGACAAAGAGAATTTAAAAGTTTGGACTGATTATGTCTATTTTTCTTTTTCCAGTGGCAAATATATTAACTATCTCCATTTCTTTTGAGTACTTAATTTTTATCATAACTATATCTATACAGTTAATAAAAATATAAATAAGAAAAACACCAGTCAGTCATGTCACCTATGTAGAAGCACAATGAATATTTCAGAATATCAGTTTGCAAGTTTTCTTGGCATAATTTATTTTTAATTCAGATTTAATCTTATAATTCTTTGATTATATCTGTTCATAAATACATTTTAATCATGAAATTTTAAATCAGTTATCTGTCACCTTATTGCATACATGTATGAAATTAAATGTTCTACTGTTTCAAATAACACTAACACAATTTTTCATATTTGAGATTATTTCCTTAGCCTAGAACTTATAAGTGAAATTTTTAGAGTATAATAAATGTCTCTGAGCTGTTATTCAGGGTATTTTAAGGTTCTATTAGGACAAAAACATTTGTATTACAAATTGATCTGATATTTAGGCATCATAAACTGGTCCCTTGTTCTAAAGCAATATTATGAAAGATAGTAAGCACATCTTAAGTCTCCGGATGGTGGTGCAGGTAAAAGTTTTACAGGCAAGAGTATATGTCAATTTCAGTAAGGATGCATTGTTGTCCTACAGGGTGGAAAGGATCTGATAAAATCTAATCATCATATGGCTGGCTGGTCTCCTTAAGTGATGGTAACATATCAAGGGCACAGATTTGATTTCTGTGAGAAGGTTCGGTTTTCAGCAGTGGTTGAAGGAGAATCAGAGTTGGAGAGAACAGTGCTCATATGTTGATCCCCCAGAACATTTCCATGCATGTCACCATGGCTGTTCTGTTCCAGGTTCCTTTAGCCTGGACTAGAGTTGCTAACAAAAAAGGCTGGTTGACATCTACTTTGTTATTGAGTGTTTCCCCTTGTATTGACTTTTTTGGTGGAAATTAACATGAGACACAAAGCTTTGCACACTGTGCAAGCTTCTACCCAGACTAGTTTGTCTCTGATTTTCCAGGACTGCTCTTTCCAGACACCTGATGAACCAACTAAACCCTTTGCCACTGCCCAAGTATTCATGTATTCTCTTTTTCAGGCCACTCTTCCCTCTAAAGTATACTCTTTGGAGGTCTACCCACTCCTTTCCTTTACCTCAGTGCTTCACCTGCAAATGTATAAGTAATACCAACATATTACACTAGCTATCTTTAACCCAACCTTAAGGTTTTTCTTCCTCTGTCAGTTGATCATAGGGAACTCCCCTTCATAACAAAGGTATAAGCTAAGAGAGAGGCAGTGGTACAGTAGGAGAAGGTATGATAGAAGTGCCACAATTTAATGTAACTTACCTGTGCCTTATGATACTGCTTTTGCCTGTAGCTCAATATACATTTCCACTTTGGAATGGATAGCATCTGTGCCTGCCTGACCTTATGACTCAACAGATCTGACAATACCAAGCTCATGATGAACTGTTCTGATTCTTTATTCAGGCACTCAGTAACTGTGAGGGCCCAAGAGCATGTCAGGAGTTTTCAAACAGAAGTTATTTGGCAGCATGATGGTCCTACTCCAGAACTCTAGGAAATTGCACTGAGAATTTCCTACTGGACTACCAGAGATCCAATAGCACATTCTTATTTGCCACTTATACTTTTAGCCTCATCAGATTTGCTAGATCATATGGCCTGAGTTGTCAAGAAGCTTGTACCACAACCTGGGTTTGCTCCAACTTCTCTTATAATCTTAGGTCCAATCAATATTAGCAGCCTGCAGTCCTCTAATAGTGGGTCAGAGCAGTATTCCCAAGTGTGAGGTATGCTGCCTCCTAGCTCTAAGACTTCCACAATGTGCTCTCTTTCTTAGTGGTAGGTGGTAGAAGTGTGCAGGACTACCGAGCTCTCTATCTCCTTCAAGTCCTCAGTGTCCCATTTTTAAAATATCAGAATCCCAATATAAGTGACATGCCAAAGCTGTAATTCCAGTATTCTCTATATTTCTGCTCTTATAAGTAGACTCTGGCCCTGATTTTCCATGTTGGTCTCCTTCAGTGCTTCCATGGAGGCCTGCCTTGTGTGTTCCACAGCATGCCTTGAGTTGATAGTTGGCCGATCTGAATTATCATTATCTTTTCCTAAACTTAGTAAGCAGTTAACAAAAGTATGCTACTTAAACAATTCTCATAATTAGTATTTCTTCATTCTGTTCAAGTACTATAACTACATCATAGCCTGCTTTTCACCTTCTATCTATACATTATTTCAACCTACCATGAGAGATTCTTGGTAACTGTTGATGGTACTGTTTACTAGGGGTTGTCCCCATCTCTATTATAACCAGTATTAAGGTCATGATTTTCATGTGATGAATGAATGATACAGCCCCACAATTCACGTGTCTGTCTGCCTACTCCCAGGTACTGACTTTCTCAGTCTGGATTTACCTGAAAGTCAAACCTGAAACTGCAGCTTATTTGAAAGCTTATGGAAGTTATCCCATATGCCCAAGTGAGGTATAAAGATAGTAACCCAGAGAAGATGGGAAAGCCAATAAAACGGTGCAGTATTAAATTGGTCATTTCTACCTGTAGCAGGGGCTCAATCCCCTGTGACTTTGTTTAGGAGCCTTAAGCAATGGTTCTCAGAACTATGTGCCAGGAGGACAAAAAGAAAAGTTCATCCTTTTGCTCTCATCCTGCTTTTGTCAAGAGTAGTCTTTTCACAGGTAGCATTAATTCCGTAACTGCTCATGCCAGAAGAAGAAATGGTTCCTCAGAAATTTCATGCTAAGATCTCAAAGAGGCTCAAAGGCAGTCAACAAGAATTGTGAATTTCAGATTGCACCCCTGGGAATCTGGTCAAAGTGAACATAAATTTGGCTGGGATATGGGGTAACACCCTAAAGATTTAAAGTGGCATGTGAGACATGTCAGGTATAGGTCATCTTATTCTCTTTATTCTCTCCTCCTTTTTCCCTTATGGAGGACATTATAGAAACACCAGCAGCAACTCTTTCTTTCCTTCTTTCAAATTTTGTTTTCTGTTTTAAAAATTTTATGTGGCTCTTCTTTATTCTCATTTAAGAAAAGGAGTATTTGTCATGAACTTTGTTAAATACAACAGGTGCTAGGATTCAAAGATTTAAAGAATTATGTGGGGAAATTGAACATTTTATATATATATATATATATATATATATATATATACGTACATATATATATTTTTTTCCAACTCTCCACAGATTTTGCTAGCCTCATATTGTCCTTCTAATATGTGTAGTATATTCACATTTATTTCAGTCAATTTTGACCTAGCTGGGATTCAAATTGAGCTCTTATTGTCCTTTGCTTTCCTTTCTTGAATTGCTGCAAGGACTCAGTAAGTCTCATTTCTATACTCCTTCTGTCACTCCCATGGTCATATCTATGTAATCATATTATACATTACTCACTGACAAGCAATCCTCATGGTCTCCACCTCCTCCAGATGGTGAAATGGTGTTAATGCATACTTTTATTTTATAAATAAGACAGTAGTTATTCAGAAGAGTTAAATAACATGTATAAAGTCAAACTGTAAATTAGTTATATAGCCAAGACAAAAATGATTGTTTCTATTAGTTCTCAAAGAAAGTATATATTATATCTAATTCTATAAAAATTGTTAAATACTAATCTATAGGCATGGTGAAATAAAAAATAATTGTAAAAAACTTTTAAAAATGAATATAGTACCTCTGTAATTTAGTTTCCCTGTTTGTGTGTGAGGAGAAGGAAAATGAGATAGGTTCATTAAATGATATGAGTCCATTTAGGCATTAATATTCTATAATTTTAAATAAACCCTGACCTTGTTATTACAGTATTCTGTTCTCTCTGATATTGACACTGATTAATAAACTGGCCACTCCATGCTGAGCCATGAGGGTGTAGTCAAAGCTCTTTTGAATGGAAATATTAGAAATTCACTCCAGTTAGCTTAAGAGTGGGTGAGGGGAGAGAATTTATTGTCAGCATATTAGCTTATCCACATGAAACCCAGTGACATGAAGCAGAGTTAAATCTCACTAGTAACAGGAATCAGGAACTCTTAGATCAGGAAATGAGAATGCTCTTTTAATTCTGGGTCACATGGTCTCTTTGTTCTGCAATTCTCCACATATGTGCATCATTCTGCTCCCCTGACACATGGATTATTTTGGATTTTATCATGTTCACAGTCAAATCAGTAATCTCAGCCAAACTTTGTCACACTTAACCAGTTTAAGTGCACAACAAGAGACTAGCTGAAATTGCTCTGTCCAAATTCTAAATCTATGGAAAGAAGTTTAGGATTGGTCCAAAGTCAACTGTGACAGGGGACAAATTTCATAGTACAGACTAGTTGCCAGGGTGAAAACCTGTTCACAGGGCAGAGATTTTTGTTAAAAGTTTGGAATGTACAGACCGAGAAAACACTCTAAAATAAGTTCAGTATGCACAGAAATGTTGAGACTATTTCCAAAGGTAGAGTGGATTGATAAAATTTATATATCTTCCAACCAGACAATATAAACTTCATAATGTTACAGAAAACTCAATGTGATATATTATACTCAATTTGTATGGAAATAATAATCAGCTCTTTTCTATGGCATTTTCTCTATTTGAACAATGAATTTTGTGTCCATATTTGTTCTATGAATCTACAGAAGAAATACGTCCTATAAAAATCATTCCAAGTAGTCACAGACTTGTGCACCAGATAGCTTTAAAACCTCAATATCTCTGTCTAATTAAATGTCTCTGATATAGCCAGTGGCAGATGCTCTCATGATGGTGCTAATGACTTGTAAAATCTAAGCAGCTCAGTTCTAAGAGCACAAATTGGGAGCATGGAACCATTAAATAAAGACTCAGCTATTCTTTTTAACATTTAGGGTTACCGTAGCCAAATTGAAATATAATAGTTGTGAAGAATTTCTGTATGGAAAACCTAAGATTAGTGTAAAATGAAATTTAAAGAAGTAGATGCAATATGAATTCACTAACACAAGTGTGGAGAATGGAAATGCTAACAGAAACTTACGTGCATGCCATTAAAACAATGAAGATGGGGAAAAAGTAAGGAACTCTCAAGAGAAGTAAGTCGTTATATCCAATTTACTATTACAACAGTTCATACATATGAGCCATTTGGATAGTTGTATGAGATTCTATTACCATAGAAATACATATCTATTATATATTCTAGACTAACATATTCTAGATTAAATTCAAATTAAATTCAAGCAATTATCTCCTTTTCTCTACTAAGCTGCTGACTCTAGGCCAAGTAATTCTTAATCCTCAGTAAACAGAGGAATCAATTGCTACATCAACTTTATAGAAGCAGCAAACAGGAAAATTAAAAATTTTTTTAAAAAGACATTATTTGAAGGTGACAGGAAAAATGAAAAATATATTTTTCATGAAGAGACTAGGCTATCTACTGTATATAAAACATTTGGAAACCTCAGTCAGTGAGTTAGGAGTAAAGAATACACCATGATTACAAAAAAAAGTATCTAAGTGTATGATAACCCCGTGAGAAAATGAAAGCTACTTGTGAAAACATAGTACTATAAAAGAAATGTTTTATCTCACATATTTAAAGGACTGACATCTCTCATTGCTGTATTATTCTTCAGTTTTCAAAGCACGGCCACATATGCAATCTGAATTCTCAACTAAAACAGCAAAAAGAGGAAGAAAAAGTAGACCAGGAAATTGAGGTCAGAGGTGCTGAGTTGTCACATGGTTAAAGATGGGGGTCAAGATTTATAATCTGATGATCACTCTCCACATAAAACTGAAAACAATTTCCATTTGGATTTGTAATACCTCTAACAACCATTTATCTGAAATCATGACAATTCTTTGAGAACAGAAACAAAAAATCCCTTAAAAATGACAATCATTTGATGATGTTAGGTCATGTCACTGTTATTACATTCTTTATCATTCCTACTTTAAGTGGCGAGTATTTATTTTCAAGAATTATCTCACTTTCTTCTTAATCTCAACAGTTTAATGTGAAGGAAAGTTGCAAATATTTTAATTTTATTTCTAGCCTTTTTCAGAATAAGAGATTGATTTTAAGAGGTAAGTAACCTATGAGTATTAATGAATTGATTTTTGATGCTTAATTACTAAAAGAGATTATCTACCAATGATATATATATGTAAACATATACAAAAGAAAATGGCATAGTTAGATCAAGGTCCATCTTCCTCTGTATCTTAATTTTTGTTGCAAGGCAAGGCATTCTGATGGCTTAACCTTCTCCCGGAAGATGGATGTGCCTGGTATAGTTGCCACTTCTTTACTGTGCTATGTCTCTTTCAAATGGAATGGAATGGAATGTAAAATGGGACTTTTCCTATTCTCTAAGAATTTCAGTTAAAGGCTCAAAGTCAGAGATGATTAATGATATATGTCTTCATATTCTAAAAAGAAATATAATCATGTACTCAAAGGACTTACTGAGAGGTAGCAAAATGCTCCAGTAATCATCAACCTCAATAGTCTTCATGGGAGAAGACTAGCAATTCAGTAGAGGAAGAGCTTCTTTAAAGGGAATTTCAAAACCCATAACTACTCTCGTGTTTGTTTTTTTTTTCCCCTCTCTTTCTTCATCATGGAGGATAGAAGACTGCATCTCCTATAATTCAAATCAACTGAAAGGGTACTCAAAGAAGCAGTTATATAAATTCTAATGGTTTATGAGAAATAAACATCCTACTGTTTACTTGAATGTTTAATGAATGGCAGAGATGCATAAGCCATGTAACTACTGGAATAGAGAGTGAGAGAGCTTCTTGGGAGAATTAACAAGAACCCTATGATGTTTGGTGGTGCGTCAGAGACTGGTAACTGACTGAAGTCTGAAGGCAGAGGCTGACTTGAATATCCCTAAGCAGCAAGGAAATCTGAAAAAGAATCAGCTGCTTTCCAAGGTAGTGGACAAGGTTGCATGAGTTTCCATGCTCCAATTCTATGCCATAAAAGGTAACTGAGTTTGAGTAGTCATGAAAAGATACTGCTCCGGGCTTCCCTGGTGGCGCAGTGGTTGAGAGTCCGCCTGCCGATGCAGGGGACACGGGTTCGTGCCCCGGTCCGGGAAGATCCCACATGCCGCAGAGCGGCTGGGCCCGTGAGCCATGGTCGCTGAGCCTGCGTATCCGGAGCCTGTGCTCCGCAATGGGAGAGGCCACAACAGGGAGAGGCCCGTGTACCGGAAAAAAAAAAAAAAGGATACTGCTCAAAAGAACTATCTTCTGGATAAGGAGATATCAGCTGGAGAGGGAGATCACTACTGTGTCAAAGCTGAAGGTATGTGACAAAAGTGAGCTGAAGAATACATTGCCTGTGTTAGAAAATGGTTAGAAGGCCCACAGGGATCCTTAACTGTCTCTGAGAGAACCACCTATATGTTCCTCAAAAGAGCCAGCATTTGAAAAATATATTTGACTCAGCCTTGAGAGAAATACAAATAAAAAAAGCTAAATTAATAGACCCTTGTCCTGGTTCTGAAATCTCTCCACTCTGCTCAACCCTGGAGAAGCTGAAATCAACAGATAATGGTTAGGTCATGGAGGTAGTTAAGAGGTGAATGAAAGAATAGATCATACCATCACTTCCTATGGCTCTCAAAGAGCCACATATTAGGCATGAGGCACTAACTGGGGAGTGTGGGGAGGGTGGAAAAAGAGGGTTGACTAACATTTTGAATTTAATAAGAAATTAAAATTTAACATTGGATTGGATGGTGCACTTTAATATGTATTAAGACTGTATTTTAAGACGGCTGCCATCATAAGCTCATTCAATGGTTTTTGTACTCTCAAGGCCCAATCATTAGAGGTCTAATAATCATTGGCTCATCTGCATTTGCTTGTTTAGGAAGAGGAAATTTAGTAACACTACTCTGGCCATTAATGCTGTTCTTCAAATATTATGGCTTTATAACTTCCCCACAATGTGCTTTGGCCAAAAAATATATCAATGGTATATATCACACTGGGCAAAAGGTTTAATAGACTGATTATGATTCATCACATTTGTTCACCACTTCTTCGGTCATCAGGATGAATGTGTTACAATGATGGCCAGGGATGTCTGGGTCTCCATCTCACTTGCTATGAATAGATTTCATAGTAAAGCCCATGCCATTAGCACCCCTAAAAACAACACTGGTTCATTTTCTCCTTTCCAGTGTCAATGTTAACTCTAATTTTCTTGAGCTAAACTCCTTTTATTATTTTCAAAAGGAGTTTAATATACTCTTCCTCTTTCTTATTTTTTTTGTTTGTTTGTTTTTGGCCATGCTGCGAAGCTTGTGGGATCTCAGTTCCCCAATCAGGGATTGAACCCGGACCACAGCAGTGAAAAACTGGAATCCTAATCACTAGGCCACCAGGGAACTCCTTCCTATCATTTTTATGTGACAATTTTCTATACTCAATGAATCCCTCATCAAGGAAGGCTCTGAAGCCATACACTTTAATTAAATTTAACAGATGAAATTTCATGTATGGGTACTTTTCTTCTAAGGAATTTTTACACTCAAAATTGTTTTCATTACTTATTTAAATGAGATGAAGTTTCATAAAAATAAAAACATAGAACGTTCAATGAAGAAAGTAAAAAAAAATGACACTTTTTTTATAGTGGATTTGGATTTAATTTCTGTAAAGGCTGTTAAAAAAGGCTGAAGTTTGAAAAGCTCTTTTTAGAGATATTTAAGTTATTTTAAATATATATGGATGTTATATATGTATACATACACATTAGCATATACTTACATCACATGTGTATGGTGTTGGAGAAAGATAATTAAAAACAAAATATTCTACCAACCCAGAAAACCTTTCCACAAATTATAAGAGTAAAGAAAACAACACTATTATTGAATTAGATTTAAAACAGAATGTGATACGTACCACAGGCAATCTGTTAAGAGACTGCAAAGACAGAAAGAAGTCTGACCCTTTTATATAGCCAATCAGGTACAACTCATTATATACATGTTCTCAAGATAAACAATAACTAGTCCTCAACTAAGATAATTTGACAATACCATTTGTCACACATAGTTCATCCTAGATTCACTCCGATGCTAACTGGCTTTATCCAAAGAAAACTTAAACTTCTCACATCTTTATGACAGGACATAGTTTTGGAGCCAGGTGACCTGCTGAAGTTAGGCTTCCATCCTCCCATAGAAACGTGGTAAGAGGGGCACTATCTTCCTTAATGATGACATTTCAATGAGCTGGTTCCCAAGCCCTTAAGAAAGGCATTCCTGAGTTTCAAAAGACAGAAGTCTTATTTAGCTTTTAAAAATATTTATATACATTACAAAGAGAGAAAGAAATTACAAGTTTTCTAAAGTAAATGCTCTAAAACAAGGGAGAAAGAAAAGGGAGCTGGGAGAAGTCTCTTCCTTTATTTTTAGCAAGGAGGATTAAGCTTCTTATTTTTAATTTTTAATCTGTATTTACCCTTACAGTGTATATGCAGAAACTTTCCTAGCTATTAATTAATTTAAGAAGTAACAGTAGTTCACAATCTTTTTAATTTTAAGGAAAAAAAAGGCATATTTTATTCTTCTGATATTTTAAACTCCAAGGCAAAATTAACTTCAAAAAATTTACTTGGGGTGATCACTGAAATAGACTTTGCTTTTCCAGTTTGTTATCATGGTCTACTGTCAACAATACTTTTTAATATATATTTTAAAAACTACCTAAACTGTACAGCAGAGTTTTCTATGGCACAGAATGTCCCATTTTTAATTTTAAATAAGTAAATGTAAAAAATGAGAAAAATTTATATTGAAGTATTTAATGTATAAAATATATGCACAAATAAATATGTGGACCTATCAATGAATTTTTACAAAATTAACAGTGACAAAACCAGGACTCAGTAGGACGGACCATTACCAGAATCTCCCTTTGCACCTGTTTTCACTCACTACACTTTCCCAAAAGAAACTACTCTCCCAAATTTGATAACCATAGGTATGTTGTGCCAATTTTTGAAATTTATATAAATGGAATATAAAGAATTCATTCTCTTATGTCTGGCTCCTCTCACTTATCATGTTTGTGAGATCTGTCTGTCGTAATGTGTGGAATGGAATGTTCATTCTCGGTGTCGTATGATAATCCCCTGAATGAATCTATCACAGTTTACGCATTCTAGCACTGATGGATATCTGGGTTATATCTAGTTTGTGTCTACAAAGAATAATGCTATCAGTATGCTTATACATGTCTTCTGGTGAACATATGCACACGTTCTATTAGGTACATGCCTATAAGTTGAATTGCTAGGGCGTAAGATATGAGTTCATTCAGCTTCGGTTAATATTGGCAAATTATTTTCCAATATAACTGTACCAATTTAACCTCATTAAAACAGTGTATGAGAGACTCAGTTCCTCAATATCCCAAGTAATACTTTTTAATTTTAGCTACTCTCCTAGTCTGCTTGGCTGCTAGAACAAAGTACCACAGACTGGGTAGCTTATAAACCACAGAAATTTATTACTCACAGTTCTAAAGACTGGGAAGGCCAAGATCAAAGCACCAGTATGATCAAGTGACAAACCCTTTCCTGGTTCACAGCCAGCACCCTTCTCATTGTGTCTTAATCTTTTAGAAGGGGCCTAGGGAGCTCTTAGGATCTCTTTTAAAAGAGTACTAATCCCATTCATGAGGGTTCTGCCCCCATGACCTAAAGGCCCTACCTACTAATACCACCACCTTTGAAGGTTATGATTTCAACCTATGAATTTAGGGGGAAACACAAACACTGAGACCATAGCAGTCACTTTTCGTGTGAATAATGGTATCTCATCCATTATTTATTTGTATATCCCTGATGCAGATATTAATACAGAGATACATAGATATCAGTGTGTGTGTGTGTGTGTGTGTGTGTGTGTGTGTGTGTGTGTGTATGTGAAGCACTTATTCAAACAATTTTTTTTGTCTGTTGCTTTGCCTGGACTTTCATTTGTTTATTATAAATTTGAATGTAAGTTATTTTGGATACATATATTGCAATTATCTTCTCTCACTCAGAGACGTGCTTCACTCATAGCAGTGTCATTTGACAAACCAGAAGTTTTTAATATTAATGTATAGTATAATTTATCAACTTTCTAAAGTTTCTGTGTCTTTTAAAGAAATTTTTTATTATCCCCACTCAGGAAGACATTCTTCTACATTTTCTTCTGGAAGCTTTACAGTTTCATATTTCACATTTTGATGTGGAATTCATCTGTAATATTTGATTTATTCTTTCAAATGTCCATATGGATACGCTATTTACTCTATTTATTGGAAAGATTATTTTCCCCAAGTGTACAGTAATGATACTTTTGTCATAAATCAAGAGATTATATGTGTATGGGCCTTTCTTCTGTAACTAGTCTGTTTCCTTGGTTTATTTATCTATTACTGCATCTTTTACATACTGTTAGTTGCTGTAGCTTTACAAAGTATTCACCAATAGTTATCCAGGTTTATTCTTCTTCTGAGTCTCACTCTTTATGTTGAGGAATCTGATGTCCATATTATTGTTACTCCTTTGAAAGTTGTCTTTTTTGTCTGGCTGCTTGTGATTTTTTTTTTCCTTTGGTTTTCAGCACTTTTTCCATAATATGTCTAGATGTGTTCTTCCTTGCATTTACCCTTCTTGGGTTCCATCACGCTTCAGGAATATATAAATTGACGAACTTCTGTCAGTAAAAGGAAATCCTCAGCCATTTACTCTTTGGATATTGTTCCTGCCCCGATTTCCTTCTCTCTTCTTCCCTCCTACATTTGCCATGGTTTCATCTATGTGCTTCAGCTTGAATATTTTCTAATGACCTTTTACTTCATGAAACTTCTTTTCTATCTAATTTAGCTATTACCATATACTGATTTTTTAATTTCAGTTATTGCATTTGTCTGAAATAGAATATCCAGTTGATTTTTTCATAATTTACTGTCCTCTGGCAAAATTATTCTTATTATTTTCTTAGACATGTTAATCACTGTTAACTTAAAGTCCATATTTGAGAATGGTAATAACTCGGTCATCCCTAGGGGTGTTTCTATTATCTGATTTTTTTCATGGCTATATATATTTTTTTTATTTTTACTGGTGTACAGTTGATTTACAATGTTGTGTTAGTTTCAGGTGTACATCAAAGTGAATCAGTTATACATATACACATATCCACTCTTTTTTAGATTCTTTTCCTGTATACGCCATTACAGAGTACTGAGTAGAGTTCCCTGTGCTATACAGTAGGTCCTCATTCATTACCTATTTTATATATAGTAGTGTGTATATGTCAGTCCCAATTCTTCAATTTATGTCTCCCCCTCCCACTTATCCCCCAGTAACAATGTTTCTTTTCTACATCTGTAACTCTATTTATGTTTTGTAGATATGTTCATTTGTACCATCTTTTTAGATTCCACATATAAGCGATATCATATGATATTTGTCTTTCTCTGTCTGACTTACTTCACTCAGTATGACAATCTCTAGGTCCATCCATGTTGCTGCAAATGACATTATTTCATTCTTTTTTATAGCTGAATAATATTCCATTGTATATATGTACCACATCTTCTTTATCCATTCCTCTGTTGATGGACATTTAGGTTGCTTCCATGTCCTGGCTATTCTACATAGTGTGGCAAGATGAGATATTTCCTCTGTGGAGAAAGATATCATCTAGAACCTCTATACTTTTCATTCACAGTATCTTCCACTCAGTAAAAAATCAACCAGAATATTAAGAAAATATAACCCCAATGTTCATGATTATATTTTCTTAATAATCTGGTTAATGTTTTACTGAGTGAAAGACACTATTGGGACTTCCCTGATGGTCCAGTGTCTAAGACTGGACTCCCAATGCAGGGCGCCTGGGTTTGATCCCTGGTCAGGGAACTAGATCCCACATGCTGCAACTAATTGTTCGTGTGCCTCAACTAAAGATCCCACATGCCGCAGCTAAACAAAGATTCTACATGCCGCATCTAAGGATACCGTATGCCACAACAAAGTTCTCACATGCTGCAACTAAGACCCAGTGCAGCCAATAAATAAATTAATTAAAATATTTAAAAAAGAAAGAAAGACTGTAAATGAAAAATATAGAGGCTCTAGATGATATCTTTCTCCACAGAGAAAGTAACTCATCTTGAGCTAATCATACTGACCTCACTGGTGACTGGGTTGCAGAAAAACAAAACAAAAAACTTGCCTAACTGTAGCTTATCACCCTTTCCGGATAATAATTCTCTAGGAACCCTAAATGATAGCAGAAGGTGTTTACTACTGTCTTATAGTGCTGGTAAGTCCTGAAATTCAAATTTTGTCTCTTTAGTACTGTCAGGCCCTGAAAAACTCCGAAGATGGATCAGAGTACTTGCATCATTTTTCTTGAAGTACATATAATATCAAAAGTGGTCACAGTTTTGACTTCATAGAGGACTTCTACTGTATTACACTAAAATCTCAAAACAGAAAACTCTTACCTTGTCCTACTTCATCAAATAATCCAATATTTCAAAATAAGAGGTAATGTTTCATCCTGGTTAAAAGTACACTCTGTAAGTCAGACAGACAGGGTGTGAATCCCAGCTTTACTACTTAACAGAGGAATGGCATTTTGTAAGTAACAATGTATCTCTATGATGCTCAGTTTTCTAATCTATAAATTAGGAATAAAAATAGTAATCACATGTAAGTTATTTATAAAGTTTCATTATTTTTTCATTTGATAATATTTTTGAGTATATGTACTATATTTCAGAAATACTTTTTAATGTCCTGGTAATATATCAATGAACAAAATAATCAATAAACCCTGCCCTCGATGGAGTTTGGATTCTAACATGGACAACACATACCAATAGACAAAAAGTATGGTATATCAGATAGCTATAGATGGTATGGAGAAAAATAATGTGATCATTGTTCTGTCAGTCATCCTGCTCCCACCCAATTGTATCACTGCCTAATTGGCTCATGAACAAAGTGGCCAAGGCAGCAGTGATGGAGGTTATGTACTGGAGCAGGCTATAGGATTTACACTCACCAGAACAGCACTGGTTATAGCCACTGCTGAGTGTCAATATGACCACAGCAGAAACCAGCACTTAGCCTCTGTTCTGGCACCATTCCCTGGGATTAGCAGTCAGCTCAACTGGTGGAAGAGGTAATATCTTGTTCTCACTGGATTAGACATTTACTCTGGATACGGATTTTTCTTCCCTGTCTGCAATGCTTCTGCCAAAGTAACTATCCATGAATTTATAGAATGTCATACTCACCATGTTGGTATTACACACAACATTATTTCTGATCAACCAAATAATTTCCTAGCTGATAAAGTTTGGCAATGAGCCCAGGCCCATGAAATTCACTGGATGTACATGTACCTTGTTATCTTGAAACAGCTGGCTTGACAAAACAGTTCAATGGCCTTTTGAATTCTTACTTGTGGTTATATCTTGTAGATGTGGGAAAATTTTCTCCAGGATGTGATATGTGCTCTAAATCAGCAGTCTATATATAGAGATCTTTCTCCTGTGGCCAAGACTCATGGATCTGTGACTCAATGGATGAGAGTACCTCCTTTCACTATTACCACAAATGATCTATTAAGAAAAAAAAATTCTGTCCATATGACTTTAGTTTCTAATGGTCTAGAAGTCTTAAATACAAAAGGAGGAATGCTTATATCAATGACAAAAATAATGATTCTATTGAACTAGAATTTGAGATGATAACCTAACCACTTTTAGTTCCTCATGTCAATGAATCAACAGGCAAAGGAGGTTACACTCCTGACTGGGTAACTGACTCTGACAACCAAGGGAAGAGTGGGTTGCCACTACATAATGTGGACACAGAATGGTATGTCTAAAACACAGAAGGTCCCCTGGGAGGTTTCCTAATACTTCCAAGAGCTGTGATTAAAATCAATGAAAAAGTTGTACTGTGTTCGAAGGAAGCATAACTTTATCATTGTTTTGATTGAAAATGAGTATGTTTAAAGTATGGATACTAAGTGACACAAACTGGAATGCATTGGCTTTGTAATGCGTAACTTTAGCTAATCTAGACTACTTTTCCTGGAATACCCTTACTCTGTTTGGTGTTTATGATGTTTATGATGAAAGTAGGCCATAAGAAATATTTTTGCAAAGATTTGGAGGACAGGAATGAATCAGAAACTTTATGCTCTTTATGTGCAGAAAGGCTGTAATAATGAGGTCACTGGGCACTTTTGTAGCTCACACATGTTGTTGCTTTCTGCTGGCTGAACTTGCACGGATTGGACAGCAGCAGGTCTGCAACTGATATACACTCCCCTGAACTGTCCTTCAGCTTCTGTGGTTCCTGGGCCAGGTGTGTGTTTCACTCCAAGAAGAGGGCAGCAGCTTCTCATGCAGTATGCTGATCTCATCGTGATCAGAAACAATGAGAACTGAAATGGGTTCCAGTTCATCTTGTGGGTTCCAGTTTTGCACAAGTCCCAGTTTATCTTTGCCCTCATTTTTATCCATTTTTCCTTCCTATTCCATCTTTCTTTTCAAACTGCCTGTACTGCAGCTATGGAGCTCCAGAATAAAATATGAAAACCAAAGTCTGACAGAGACAAATAGTAGATCTGTTTGTCTCATGAATAACTAATAAAAGTGGAAAGGGATGTTATCATTGAAAAGAACACAGTTGGGTAAACACTGAAGAGGAGAAGGAGTGAGTTGGTTTTTCTTTGATTCTCCCATTAGGAGTTCACCAGGATGAAGTGAAGTTCAGAAATACATATTAAAGTTAAAACCAGTAAAATTATTCACAGTGGAATTATTCAAACAGGAATTCAATATTCATGGCTTCATTTTGTGTATTTGCCTACTTGCTAAAATGCATCTGTAACTCCAAAATCAGTACTCCCAGTGCTTTCATAGTCATTCACAGACGTGCAGAGTGGCAAAAATTTTGAGTCACTTTACACACACCATCCCAGGTTAGGTTGAACAAGGCAGTGCTCTGACTGATGTTTCAGCCCTCATACTTTAAACAAGGGACAATTTTGTGAACTATGTATTGTCACTTTTTTTTTACGTTGTTGTGTTTTTTTGGTGATTTCACTGTTTTAAATGACCCTTTAGCATAGTGCTAAAATGCTAGCTTGATCTCTTAATCATAAGAAGACTGTGATGTGCCTTATGGAGAAAATACATGTTTAGATAAGCTTTACTCAGGCATGCCTTATAGTGCTATTGGCCATGAGTTCAATGTTAATGAATCAATAAGATGTACACCCAGGAAAAGGAAGCGGAACTTCACTGGTCTTTACATGTGGCCATCAGAGAAAGTGCTAGCATAATATCTATGGTGCCTGATGAAGCCATGGAAAAGATGGAAAAGCAGCTAAATTTGTGAATTCTTGGGATGATGACCAACTTTAAAAAGTATAGTGGACAGCACTGTTGTGAGGCTGAAGGTCTAAGATATTTCTAGTCACATTGCCCAGAGTCAGGAAAATGTTAAACTCTCCTTACCTAGTGATGGTGGGCTTCCCATTTCAAACGGTGATAGAGCATGAAAATCTTAAATTTGCAGGTGAAGCAGATTCTGCAAATCAAGAGGCTGTGGAAGAATTATTAAAATACTTGCTAAATGTTATACAGGAAAACTTTTACAGGGAAGAGAAATTTTTACAATACTGAGATGACTACCTGTTTTGTAAGAAAACTGACAAATGGAGCTATGTAATGCAAATGGCCTCCAAAGTTCCTGGCTTTAAATAATTAAAAGACCATGTGATTATTATTGTAAGAAATATATATTAAATAAGATATCTTTAAACAGAAACACATATAAAACAAAGCTATGTATCAGCTGGCAGGTGAAAATGTGACCAGAGTCTCTCAGGAAACTAACCTTGTATCTTCCCTAGGAGCAATGAGTTCTTACTCACTAACTCAGTATTTGTGGCATCTTTAGACTATAACCACCCTGAATAATGAAACTTACACACATAAACATATATATATCATATATGTAACTATTAGATGGGTTGATAATGATGGTTTAAAATAAATATAAATAATAGCTATTTTTAAGTTAGTAGACATTTCAAATGAGGCTCTCCCAAAATGTGACACTTTTAATATAAAGTGGTAGACTAGTTTTCTAAGAATCTCAGAGTTTATATATGGATTCTTATTTTATTCAAATGTATTTAAACAAATACATTTATAAATTACTTGGTTTATATACTTGTTTCCTCAAAAATGTACCTGAAAAACTCACAATCATCATAATTTAGAATTTATGACATCATCGGTGTTTTTTACTAGGTCTCTGGATTAACAGACATAACTGAATTTTCATGTAGCTCTTAGGAAGAGAGCAGCATGGCATATAGAAATGAGTAAGAACTTACTGCAGAGACTGCACTCAAATTATAATGTAAGACTTATGTGTTTCCTCAGACTGTCTATGTTCATCATCAACAACATGCTAAAGCAATGATGAGTTAATGACTTATTTAGTGGGAGAAAAAATTCTACTGTGTGTAAAGTATTTCACTTTATAGTGTTTCTTATTATTCTATACAACTATCACAGAAGTTCTAGAGAACATAACTTGTGCCCTGGAACTTTAAGAAAGTTCTATTTAGAAAAGATCCTTTCAAGTTAGAAGCTAATAATAGAAAGTTTTGCTATTTTTATTACTGGATTCATTATTGTAACCAGTAAAAGTGTGTTTCAAGGCACCATGAGTTTATAGAATCCATCAGTAAATGTCTTGTTTACTGAAGAGTCAGGTAATAATGTTAGTAAGAAACTGGATCATACTGAAATCATGAACAAATCAATCTCAAAGAGTCAACCCATAAAATCATATTTTGCATCTGAGCTCAATAAATCTTACAGAAGTGCAGAACAAACTCAACACTATTAACCAGTGTTTAGTATAGATTCATCCCAGAATTCAGGCCACTGGGACAAAAATTAGTATGGGGAAGCAATTACTACTGAATAGAGCTCCAATAGGCTTTATGAATTAATATAGTATTCAGGGACTAGCTTAGAGCTAGAAAAAGCTTGCAAATTATTTTTGATGATAATGACAATGGCAACCATACCAAGTGATCTGTTTCATTTCCTAATCAAGCATTAGGGTTTTTTTTTGTTTTTGTTTTTGCGGTACGTGGGCCTCTCACTGCTGTGGCCTCTCCCGTTGCAGAGCACAGGCTCCGGACGCGCAGGCTCAGCGGCTATGGCTCATGGGCCCAGCCGCTCCGCAGCATGTGGGATCTTCCCGGACCGGGGCACGAACCGGCGTCCCCTGCATCGGCAGGCGGACTCCCAACCACTGCGCCACCAGGGAAGCCCAAGCATTAGGTATTTAGTTACTGACATAGAATATTTACTGACAAGTTACCTAATACATTGATTAGATATTCTTCTCCTTATTCTCCCAGTGTTAGTAAACATTATTTATGTATTATCCTGAATAGTTCTCACTGGGCAATAATGGACACCGTGCATTCATAAGTTTACGAATGTCTATGATGGAGGAATTTAAACTTAGTGAAAAGAAGGTCCTTATTTGATGATAGAGAAAATAAAAGATAATAAAACAAAAAGTTGTCATCCAGAAATAGATTAAATTCTACAAATGGCAGACGAAGTAAATAGGAGAAATGAGACACACATAGACAATCTGGTATATATGTGGGTGTGAAAGTGTACATCTCTGTTCATTTTTATATTTTGTGATGCCTAGCTTTTACTACACAGTACTGTTGGTAAGTAAGGGGATAGGTTGCTGCTTTCAGTAGAAGTAAGTAATAGTGTAAATACTCCTAATTTGTGCAACAACCAGGGATTTGTTTGGCTTGATATTTTGAATTATATATTTAAGGAAAAAAAATAGTGGCTATAATCTGTATATCAAAGATAACCAACAATCTGACAGAAAAATATTTGCATCCAGTTCCTAATTTTCTGGGTGGGAAGCTTTCCATTACTGAAGTACATGGCCTGTAAAAATCAATCACAATACATAAACAGTATTTAAATACAGTGCATACTATCTGAAAGTAAACACTGCATTAGTCAATGTTATTTTTATTTCCTAAAGTGCAGTAATAGCTTTCCCTCTTTACGACTTTAAAATTTGCATCACAGATTGGTTTTACAGTTAGTACTATGTGAAAATTGTTATATTCAAAACAGTTAAACTGAGATTTTGGTTATTTGATATTAATCTTCTGGAAACTTCTTATTTCTAGAATCTAGAATTCAGCCAATAAGCCATTCAGTCATTTAAAATATTTACTGAGAAACTGTTATATGCAGGCTATGAACTGGTCATACAACTATGTTCTCTGTACTGGTAATAAAACAACAAATATTATAAAATTATTTTCTTCGAGGAACATAGAGTTTAGTGGAAGTGACAAACAAGTAAACAGTCAAATAAATATCAAAGTATGGGAGGGGTTATGACAGAGTATGTGCAATATGTTATGATCAAGGACTAACCCAACTTTGGAAACTTAGGGAAGTATTCCAAAAATAAACACCTGAAAGTACCTTTTATACAGCAAAATACTTTATTCATTCACAATAAAAATAATTGCCAGACAACTGGATGCCTATACAATCTTCCTATGCCATTCCTTCAGATAAAGCTGGGGCAAGCCAAAGCATGCTGAATGAGCGTGGAATCAGAACAATAGAGTTACATAAGCCAAAAGGATAAAACACAGACTATGATAGTTGGCTACATCCACTTTTCATTAGCAACATTCTTATAAATAATACCAGTGGACTAAATACCCATTGCCTATATAACCTCACATCTATCTAGATATTAAGGATGATAAAAGTGTTAAACCTGGTTGACTAAATCTGCAATTTCTTGGGATAATGCTTGTATGGAAACTGTTAATATTTGCCTTTGGCCTTTGAGGGTTTCCATTTTCTATAGTTCCAAGGCAGATCACTCCTGACTCCGATAATGTCAAAGCATTTTGAAAGCAGCCAAGATTTTATTTTACAAACTTTACCAAGTGTATATTTTACAATAGGATGAACATCAAATTAGGAGCACCATACCAGAGTCATGCAGTTTAAACTCTGTTACAGACTTTAGGCAAATCTCTCAATTCCTCTGTCGTTAATTTTCCTTACTGAAAAGTAAAAGCACTAAACCTGACAATTTTATTTTTCCAAACTTGGATTTAATCATTCAATCCTGTCATTATTGTGAATTGTCTGTAAAAATCAAAAATGCTTCTGTTAGCTCCAAATCTGCTGTGAAATCTTCACTATGAGACTGGATTGAGTTTTACATTGTTAACTCAAATATATCATGATTATGACATATTAATATAAATGAAGACTTCTGGTTTCTGGTCCAGCATGTAAGAAGCTTGGAAGTCATTATTCCATCCTACCAACAAAAAACTGAAAAAAACTGAAAAATCAACAAACCCTCTTGTATCTGTTAGAGGGGTGAAGTCACAGGGCAAACCTCTATCCCCAAAATTAGAGAGACAGGCAGGTGCACACAGAGATCACAACTTGCTGGGGAAACAGCCTCCACAGGAACCAGTGCCAGGGTAAAAAAGAACCCTGAATTATAATTAATGAACTGTTGGAGACTCAGTGTGGACCACTCCAAGAAGAGTTAAAAACTCTAGGGGGACTCAGTCATCATCGAGGGGCCCCCGTAATTCGTGAGTTTTACTTCCTGAATCTTTACTAGGTTCTCACAATGAATATCACAGAAAAATCCCCACCTGCTTCCAGTAGGGAGAGAAGAAAAGAAACCACTTAGAAATACGCCCAAGAATTCTGCTCTTAACAAGGTCTGCTCTCAAGAGAAACTAGTTAAACAGAGCCTAACCTGCCTGGTTTTTATCAGAACCTAACTGACCTGGTGGAAGGGAAATGTTCAACTCCACTTCTAACTTTCCACATGGGAGAAGAGAACGAACGTTAGCCTGCTCCAACCATACTGTACAACCTAAAGTGGGTGTAGAGGAGGACTGATAATTACGTGTAGGTCACAGTTCAGAGTCATAGACTTATTAAAAGATTTAAGACCTATTCGTTACTTTAAAACTCTTCCCCTCTACACACACTATCACTAAATTAATAAAGGCCTGTTTAGAGCAGTTTCTTTTACTCAATACATCATGTCCTTCTATCAAAAAAAAATTACAAGATATACTAAAAGGCAAAAATTACAGTTGAAGAGATAGAGCAAATGACAGAATCAGACTCAGACATGGCAAGAATGTTGGAAATATCAGGCTGAGAATTTAAACAGTTATGATTAGTTTGATAAGGGCTCAAATGAATAAAGTAGACAGCATGCAAGAATAAATGAGCAATGTAAGTAGTGAGATGGAAATTCTAAGAAGGAATCAAAAAGAAATGTTAGAGATAAAAAACACTGTAACAGAAATGAAGAATGCCTTTGACAAGCTTATTAGTAGCCTGGATATGACCAGGGGAAGAATCTGAGTTTGAAGATATCTGCATATAAACCTCCAAAACTAAAAAGCAAATAGAAAAAAGGCTGAAATAAACAGAAGAAAATATCCAAGAGCTGTGAAACAAATAAAATCAATGTAACATGTACATAATGAAAATAGCAGAGAGAGAGTAAGGAAGGAAGGAAAGAAGGAAGGGAGGGAGGGGTGGAAGGAGGAAAAGAGGGAGGGCGGAAAAGAGGGAGGGAAGGAAAGACAAGAGGAGGAGGGGAGGAAGGAAGGAAGGAAATATCCCACAAATAATGACAGACCCAAAACCACACATCCAGGAAGCTCAGAGAACACCAGGCAGGATAAACACCAAAATACAGAATTTAGGTATACCATTTTCAAACTATGAAGATTCAAACGTAAAGAAAATTTTTTGAAAGGTGCTAGAGGAAAAAATATCTTACCTATAGAGCAAAGATAAGAACTATATCCAACTTCTACTTTGAAACCATGCAAGTGAAATACTAGAAGTGTTGAGAGGAAAAACAACAGCAACAAAAAACACCAACCTAGAATTCTGCACATAAAAGATTATCTTTCAAAAGTGAAGGAGATATAAAGATTTTCTCAAACAGAAGTTAAGGGAATTTGTTGCCCGTAGACCTGCCTTGAAGTGAAACTGATATGGTATAAGAAAGGAGAGAAAATGGAATCATATAAAATGTTCAGTTAAAACTACAAAAGGCAGAAAAAGAGTGAAAAACAGAAACAATAAGGGCAACAAATAGAAAATATGTTAACGTTTTTGGCAGATATTAACAAATATGGTAGATGTTATTCCAACTGTATCTACAGAGATTATCAGAGGAGATCAAAAAACAAGACCCAACTATATGTAGTCTATAAGAAACCCACTTTAAATATAAAGATACACATATATATGGATTCAATAAAATGGATAGGGAAAGATATACCATGATTGCACTAATCAAAAGAAAGCAGGAGCAGCTGTATTAATTTTAGACAGAGCAGACTCCAGAGTAAGAAAAATTATTAGAGATAGAGTATTATTACATAATGATAAAAGAGCTAATTTTTCAAGAAGACATAATGAACCTTAATGTGTATGTGCCTAACAACAGAGTGTCAAAACACATGAGACAAAAACTGATAGAAATGCAAGGATAAATATCAAAAGATGAATCCACTATTACAGATGGCCACTACAATTCCCCTCTCACAGAAACAGACAGATCCAGCAGGCAGAAAATCATTAAAGACACAATTACCTCAGCAACACCAACTGTTATAATGGACAACTATAGACTACTTTATCCAACAAATGCAGAATACACATTCTTCTCAAGCTCACATGGAACATTCACCAAGATATAACACATTCTGGGTCATAAAACATACCTTAATAAGTTTACAAGAATACATATAAAACAACTTTTGTTCTCAGACCACAACAGAATTAAACTAGGAATTAACAATAGAAAGATACCTGGAAAATTCTAAGTACTTTGAGATTAAACAACACACTTCTAAATAATGCATGTATCAAAAAAGAAATCCCAAGAGAAATTTTAAAATATTTTGGACTAAATAAAATGAAGACAAAACATCAAAATTGTGTATCTACTGTAGAAAATCTTAAAGAATCAACAAAAAATACTCCTGAAACTAATATAAGGGACTATAGCAAGGTTTCAGGGTACAAGGTTAATATAAAAAAGCCAAATGTTTCCCTCTATACCAACAACAAACAAGTGGAATTTGGAATTAAAAGCATTATACTGTTTACATTAGCACTCCAAAAATGAAACATTTAAGTATAAATCTAACAAATACATATCAGATCTACATGAGGAAAACTACAAAATTCTGGTGAAAGATATCAAAGAACTAAAGAAATAGAGAAACGTTCCCTGTTCATGGATAGGAAGACTCAATACTGTCAAGATGTCAGTCCTTCCCAATTTGATCTATTGATTCAATACAATCTCAATCAAAATCCCAGCCATGTACCAAAATGTTCACTGCAGCTCTATTTACAATAGCCAGGACACGGAAGCAACCGAAGTGTCCATCAACAGATGAATGGATAAAGAAGATGCAGCACATATATACAATGGAATATTACCCAGCCATAAAAAGAAACGAAATTGAGTTATTTGTAGTGAGGTGGATGGACCTAGAGTCTGTCATACAGAGGGAAGTAAGTCAGAAAGAGAAAAACAAACACCGTGTGCTAAAACATATATACGTAATCTACGAAAAAAAAAAGGTCATGAAGAACCTAGGGACAAGACAGGAATAAAGACACAGATCAACTAGAGAACGGACTTGAGGATATGGGGAGGGGGAAGGGTAAGCTGTGACAAAGTGAGAGAGTGGCATGGACATATATACACTACCAAACATAAAATAGATAGCTAGTGGGAAGCAGCCGCATAGCACAGGGAGATCACCTCGGTGCTTTGTGACCACCTAGAGGGGTGGGATAGGGAGGGTGGGAGGGAGGGAGATGCAAGAGGGAAGAGATATGGTAACATATGTATATGTATAACTGATTCACTTTGTTATAAAGCCGAAACTAACACACCGTTGTAAAGCAATTATACTCCAATAAAGATGTTAAAAAAAAAAATCCCAGCCTGTTATTTTGTGGATATCAACAAATTAATTCTAAAGTTTATATGGAGAAGCAAAAGACCTAGAATAGCCAAGTTAATATTGAAGGAGAAGAACGAAGTCAGAGAACTAACACTACTCAACTTCAAGACTTACTATAAAGCTACAGTACTGCTTTCCTTCAGTAGGTGAATGGATAAATAAACTGTGGTACATCCAGAAAATGGAATGTTACCCAGTGCTAAAAACAAATGAGCTAACAAGCCATGCAAAATTAAGGAGGAAAGTTAAGTGTATATTACTAAGTGAAAGAAATCAATCTAAAAAGACTACATACTATATGATTTCAACTATATAAACTTATGAAAAATGTAAAACTATGCAGATATAAAAAGATCAGTGGTTGCCAGAGGTTTGGAGGGAGGGAAGGATGAATTGATGGAGCAATGAGGATATTTACGGCCATAAAACTAGGCTGTATGATACTATAATAATGAGTACATGTCATTACACATTTGTCTAAACCCATACAATGCACAACACTAAAGTGAATCCTGATGTAAACTATGGGCTTTGTGTATCAATGACATGTCAATTTAGATTCACCAGCTGTAACATAATGTACCACTCTGGTGGGGGCATTTGGTAAGAAGGATGCTGTGCATGAGTAGGGGCAGTGTGTATATGGGAAATCTCTGCACCTTTCTCTCAGTTTTGTTGCTCTAAAAAACTGAAGTCTATTTAAAAAATGAATAATACTTGCTGTATTAAATACATGATTTCATAAGAAACATTTAAAATGATAACTAATGAATAAAGATAATTTACATTTTAATTATTAGTAAGAATGACAGTAGAGTCATTTCTATTTTGAATATAATTTATTTTTCAACATAAACATGGCCTTTTGAGGCTACAATTTTTATGATATTCAGGAATCTGAGAACCATAAATAATTACATGTGGCAGTGCATCCTTGTATTAGAATTTCTTACTTCTAAATGTTAAGGCTGATCGTGACACTGGGATTCACCACAAAGGATTTATATATAAAAGATATCAAACGTTTGTTTTCCTTTCCTGAGCAAAAAGAACTTTAAAAGTTCTTAATTTGCTTTGTAAAAGCTACTGTTGATTGTTCCTTCATGCCAGGCTGCAGTGATAGTGATAAATGATGTTGATGCCTTAGGGTGATACCTAACTAAATTAGCTGGTAAAGCTAAACCGTATTCTTTTTCAATTTTTAATACTATGCAGTAGTGGTGGCTGCTCAGCCACAATTCAATTGGCTTTGCTTACTTTGTGATTTAATTGTTTATAAGGAGGTAATGAAAATTTAGAAATGTATAACAACAAGGGAGAAATGTGCTTTTACTACAGATACTAAGAATGAGACAAGCTAACAGGAGTCCAAGGAGCCTTAGGAATGTTAAAGAAATTCCACATAAAAGCTTCTTCTCCTTTTTTAAAATTTATAATTGCTAAGAGAAACAACTTTTTGTCAGGAGAATACAAAAACTCATACTTGTGATGAAGTATTGTGAAACTATAAAGCTTGGAGGTGGGAAGTATGTAAAAACATACTGAAACATACTGATAATGATCTCATTAACTTATCTTTCAGACTCTCTCCTCCTTCTATGTACCCTTTTCAGGCTGCTGCTAGGTGAATAATTAATGTTACTTTATTATTAACATTATGATGGATTAGAGTGATGTGAGGTGAGAACTCCACCAACCCCAAAAGGCCTCTCCCCTAGAATCTCCAGAAAGGAACACAGCCCCGCTAGTACCTTGGATTTAGCCCAGGAAAAGTCCAAGCTATACAAAGTTATCAACTTGCAAATCAAGTTCAAAGTAATTCTTGAGGACGGCTTGAAGATGGCGGAAGAGTAAGACGCGGAGATCGCCTTCCTCCCCACGGATACACCAGAAATACATCTACACGTGGAACTCCTACAGAACACCTACTGAAGGCTGGCAGAAGATCTCAGACCTCCCAAAAGGCAAGGAACTCCCCACGTACCTGGGTAGGGCAAAAGAAAAAAAGAAAAAACAGAGACAAAAGAATAAGAATGGCACCTGCACCAGTGGGAGGGAGCTGTGAAGGAGGAAAAGTTTCCACACACTAGGAAGCCCCTTCGCGGGCGGAGACTGCGGGAGGTGGGGGGGGAGCTTCGGGACCGCGGAGGAGAGCACAGCGACGGGTGCGGAGGGCAAAGCGGCGAGATTCCCGCACAGAGGATAAGTGCCAACCGGCACTCACCAGCCCGAGAGGCTTGTCTGCTCACCCGCCGGGGCGGGCGGGGCTGCGAGCTGAGGCTCGGGTTTCGGTTTCGGACGGAGCGCAGGGAGAGGACTGGGGTTGGCGGCTTGAACATAGCCTGAAGGGATTAGTGCACCACGGCTAGCCGGGAGGGAGTCCGGGGAAAAGTCTGCACCTGCCGAAGAGGCAAGAGACTTTTTCTTCCCTCTTTGTTTCCTGGTGCGCGAGGAGAGGGGTTTAAGAGCGCTGCTTAAAGGAACTCCAGAGACGGGCGCGAGCCGCGGCTAAAAGCGCGGACCCCAGAGACGGCAGGAGACGCTAAGGTTGCTGCTGCCGCCACCAAGGGGCCTGTGTGCGAGCACAGGTCACTCTCCACACCCCTCTTCCGCGGAGCCTGTGCAGCCCGCCACTGCCAGGTTCCCGGGATCCAGGGACAACTTCCCCGGGAGAACGCACGGCGGGCCTCAGGCTGGAGCAACGTCACGGTGGCCTCTGCCGCCGCAGGCCCGCCCCGCATGCAGTGCCCCTCCCTCCCCCCCTCCACCCCCGGCCTGAGTGAGCCGGATCCCCCGAATCAGCGGCTCCTTTAACCCCGTCCTGTCTGAGCAAAAAACAGACGCCCTCCAGCGACCTACACGCAGAGGCAGGGCCAAATCCAAAGCTGAGCTCCTGTGAGCTGTGAGAACAAAGAAGAGAAAGGGAAATCTCTCCCAGCAGCCTCAGAAGCAGTGGATTAAAGCTCCACAATCAACTTGATATACCCTGCATCTGTGGAATACCTGAATAGACAAGGAATGATCCCAAATTGAAGAGGTGGACTTTAGGAGCGAGATCTATGATTTTTTTCCCTTTTCCTCTTTTTGTGAATGTGTACGTGTATGCTTCTGTGTGAGATCTTGTCTGTATAGTCTTGCTTCCACCATTTGTCCTAGGGCTCTATCCGTCCATGGTTTTTTTAAAAAATTTTTTTTCTTAATTAATTTTAATTCTAATAACTTTATTATACTTTACCTTCGTTCTTTCTTTCTTTCCTTCCTTCCTTCCCTCCTTTAGACAACGAATCACCCCAAATTGAGGAGGTGGTCTCTGAGAGCAAGATTTATGATTTTTCCCCCTTTACCTCTTTTTGTGAGGGTGTATGTGTATGCTTCTGTGTAAGATTTTCTCTGTATAGCTTTGCTTCCAACATTTGTCCTAAGGTTCTATCCGTCCCTTTTTTTTTTTCTAAATATTTTTTAATGCAATAACTATATTATACATCATTTTATTTTTACTGTATCTTCTTTCTTTCTGTCTTTTTTCCTTCTTTCCATCCTTCCTTCCTTCCTCCCTCCCTCCCTCCCTCCTTTATTTCCTTCTTTGCTTCTTTCTTCCTTCCTTTCCTCCTTTGCTTCTTTCTTTCCTCATACTTCTACTAATTCTCTCTACTTTTTCTCCCTTTTATTCTGAGCCGTGTGGATGAAAGGCTCTTGGTGCTCCAGCCAGGAGTCAGGGCTCTGCCTCTGAGGTAGGAGAGCCAACTTCAGGTCACTGGTCAACAAGAGACCTCCCAGCTCCACATAATATTAA
Organism: Monodon monoceros; assembly: GCF_005190385.1. NCBI lineage: Eukaryota > Metazoa > Chordata > Mammalia > Artiodactyla > Monodontidae > Monodon > Monodon monoceros. Next base: position 68,196,645 of record NW_021703768.1, read on the forward strand.
ACGGCGGAAATCTCCCAGAGACCTCCATCATAACACCAGCACCCAGCTTCACTCAACGACCAGCGAGCCACAGTGCTGGACAACCTATGCCAAACCACTAGCAAAACAGGAACACAACCCCACCCATTAGCAGAGAGGTGGCCTAAAATCATAATAAGTCCACAGACACCCCAAAACACACCACCAGACGTGAACCTGCCCACTAGAGAGACAAGATCCAGCCTCATCCACCACAACACAGGCACTAGTCCCCTCCACCAGGAAGCCTACAAAACCCACTGAAACAACCTTAGCCACTGGAGACAGACATCAAAAACAACGGGAACTACGAACCTGCAGCCTGCAAAAAGGAGACTCCAAACACAGTAAGATAAGCAAAATGAGAAGACAGAAAAACACACAGCAGATGAAGGAGCAAGATAAAAATGCACCAGACCTAACAAATGAAGAGGAAATAGGCAGTCTACCTGAAAAAGAATTCAGAATAATGATAGTAAGGATGATCCGAAATCTTGGAAATAGAATGGACAAAATGCAAGAAACAGTTAACAAGGACCTAGAAGAAATAAAGGTGAAACAAGCAACGATGAACAATGCAATAAATGAAATTAAAAATACTCTAGAAGGGATCAATAGCAGAATAACTGAGGCAGAAGAACGGATAAATGACCTGCAAGATAAAGTAGTGGAAATAACTACTGCAGAGCAGAATAAAGAAAAAAGAATGAAAAGAACTGAGGACAGTCTCAGAGACCTCTGGGACAACATTAAACGCACCAACATTCGAACTATAAGGGTTCCAGAAGAAGAAGAGAAAAAGAAAGGGACTGAGAAAATATTTGAAGAGATTATAGTTGAAAACTTCCCTAATATGGGAAAGGAAATAGTTAATCAAGTCCAGGAAGCACAGAGAGTTCCATACAGGATAAATACAAGGAGAAAAACGCCAAGACACATATTAATCAAACTGTCAAAAATTAAATACAAAGAAAGCATATTAAAAGCAGCAAGGGAAAAACAACAAATAACACACAAGGGAATCCCCATAAAGTTAACAGCTGATCTCTCAGCAGAAACCCTACAAGCCAGAAGGGAGTGGCAGGACATACTGAAAGTGATGAAGGAGAAAAACCTGCAACCAAGACTACTCTACCCAGCAAGGATCTCATTCAGATTTGATGGAGAAATTAAAACCTTTACAGACAAGCAAAAGCTGAGAGAGTTCAGCACCACCAAACCAGCTTTACAACAAATGCTAAAGGAACTTCTCTAGACAAGAAACACAAGAGAAGGAAAAGACCTATAATAATGAACCCAAAACAATTTAGAAAATGGGAATAGGAACATACATATCAATAATTACCTTAAATGTAAATGGACTAAATGCTCCCACCAAAAGACACAGATTGGCTGAATGGATACAAAAACAAGACCCTTATATATGCTGTCTACAAGAGACCCACTTCAGACCTAGAGACACATACAGACTGAAAGTAAGGGGATGGAAAAAGATATTCCATGCAAATGGAAACCAAAAGAAAGCTGGAGTAGCAATTCTCATATCAGACAAAATAGACTTTAAAATAAGGACTATTAAAAGAGACAAAGAAGGACACTACATAATGATCAAGGGATCGATCCAAGAAGAAGATATAACAACTGTAAATATTTATGCACCCAACATAGGAGCACCTCAATACATAAGGCAAATACTAACAGCCATAAAAGGGGAGATCGACAGTAACACATTCACAGTAGGGGACTTTAACACTCCACTTTCACCCACGGACAGGTCATCCAAAATGAAAATAAATAAGGAAACACAAGCTTTAAATGATACATTAAACAAGATGGACTTAATTGATATTTATAGGACACTCCATCCAAAAACAACAGAATACACATTTTTCTCAAGTGCTCATGGAACATTCTCCAGGATAGATCATATCTTGGGTCACAAATCAAGCCTTAGTAAATTTAAGAAAATTGAAATTCTATCAAGTATCTTTTCTGACCACAACGCCATGAGACTAGATATCAATTACAGGAAAAGATCTGTAAAAAATACAAACACATGGAGGCTAAACAATACACTACTTAATAATGAAGTGATCACTGAAGAAATCAAAGAGGAAATAAAAAAATACCTAGAAACAAATGATAGTGGAGACACAACGACCCAAAACCTATGGGATGCAGCAAAAGCAGTTCTAAGGTGGAAGTTTATAGCAATACAAGCCCACCTTAAGAAGCAGGAAACATCTTGAATAAACAACCTAACCTTGCACCTCAAGCAATTAGAGAAAGAAGAACAAAAAAACCCCAAAGCTAGCAGAAGGAAAGAAATCATAAAAATCAGATCAGAAATAAATGAAAAAGAAATGAAGGAAACAATAGCAAAGATCAATAAAACTAAAAGCTGGTTCTTTGAGAAGATAAACAAAATAGATAAACCACTAGCCAGACTCATCAAGAAAAAAAGGGAGAAGACTCAAATCAATAGAATTAGAAATGAAAAAGGAGAAGTAACAACTGACACTGCAGAAATAAAAAAAATCATGAGAGATTACGACAAGCAACTCTATGCCAATAAAATGGACAATCTGGAAGAAAGGGACAAATTCTTAGAAATGCACAACCTGCCAAGACTGAATCAGGAAGAAATAGAAAATATGAACAGACCAATCACAAGCACTGAAATTGAAACTGTGATTAAAAATCTTCCAACAAACAAAAGCCCAGGACCAGATGGCTTCACAGGTGAATTCTATCAAACGTTTAGAGAAGAGCTAACACCTGTCCTTCTCAAACTCTTCCAAAATATAGCAGAGGGAGGAACACTCCCAAATTCCTTCTACGAGGCCACCATCACTTTGATACCAAAACCAGATAAGGATGTCACAAAGAAAGAAAACTACAGGCCAATATCACTGATGAACATAGATGCAAAAATCCTCAACAAAATACTAGCAAACAGAATCCAACAGCACATTAAAAGGATCAAACACCATGATCAAGTGGGGTTTATTCCAGGAATGCAAGGATTCTTCAATATACGCAAATCTATCAATGTGATAAACCATATTAACAAATTGAAGGAGAAAAACCATATGATCATCTGAATAGATGCAGAGAAAGCTTTCGACAAAATTCAACACCCATTTATGATAAAAACCCTGCAGAAAGTAGGCATAGAGGGAACTTTCCTCAACATAATAAAGGCCATATATGACAAGCCCACAGCAAACATCATCCTCAATGGTGAAAAACTGAAAGCATTTCCACTAAGATCAGGAACAAGACAAGGTTGCCCACTCTCACCACTCTGATTCAACATAGTTTTGGAAGTTTTAGCCACAGCAATCAGAGAAGAAAAGGAAATAAAAGGAATCCAAATCAGAAAAGAAGAAGTAAAGCTGTCACTGTTTGCAGATGACATGATACTATACATAGAGAATCCTAAAGATGCTACCAGAAAACTACTAGAGCTAATCAATGAATTTGGTAAAGTAGCAGGATACAAAATTAATGCACAGAAATCTCTGGCATTCCTATATACTAATGATGAAAAATCTGAAAGTGAAATCAAGAAAACACTCCCATTTACCATTGCAACAAAAAGAATAAAATATCTAGGAATAAACCTACCTAAGGAGACAAAAAACCTGTATGCAGAAAATTATAAGACACTGATGAAAGAAATTAAAGATGATACAAATAGATGGAGAGATATACCATGTTCTTGGATGGGAAGAATCAACATTGTGAAAATGACTCTACTACCCAAAGCAATCTACAGATTCAATGCAATCCCTATCAAACTACCACTGGCATTTTTCACAGAACTAGAACAAAAAATTTTGCAATTTGTATGGAAACACAAAAGACCCCGAATAGCCAAAGCAATCTTGAGAACGAAAAAAGGAGCTGGAGGAATCAGGCTCCCTGACTTCAGACTATACTACAAAGCTACAGTAATCAAGACAGTATGGTACTGGCACAAAAACAGAAAGATCAATGGAACAGGATAGAAAGCCCAGAGATAAACCCACGCACATATGGACACCTTATCTTTGATAAAGGTGGCAGGAATGTACAGTGGAGAAAGGACAGCCTCTTCAATAAATGGTGCTGGGAAAACTGGACAGGTACATGTAAAAGTATGAGATTAGATCACTCCCTAACACCATACACAAAAATAAGCTCAAAATGGATTAAAGACCTAAATGTAAGGCCAGAAACTATCAAACTCTTAGAGGAAACCATAGGCAGAACACTCTATGACATAAATCACAGCAAGATCCTTTCTGACCCACCTCCTAGAGTAATGGAAATAAAAACAAAAATAAACAAATGGGACCTAATGAAACTTCAAAGCTTTTGCACAGCAAAGGAAACCATAAACAAGACCAAAAGACAACCCTCAGAATGGGAGAAAATATTTGCAAATGAAGCAACTGACAAAGGATTAATCTCCAAAATTTACATGCAGCTCAATAACAAAAAAACAAACAACCTAATCCAAAAATGGGCAGAAGACCTAAGTAGACATTTCTCCAAAGAAGATATACAGAATGCCAACAAACACATGAAAGAATGCTCAACATCATTAATCATTAGAGAAATGCAAATCAAAACTACAATGAAATATCATCTCACACCAGTCAGAATGGCCATCATCAAAAAATCTAGAAACAATAAATGCTGGAGAGGGTGTGGAGAAAAGGGAACACTCTTGCACTGCTGGTGGGAATGTGAATTGGTTCAGCCACTATGGAGAACAGTATGGAGGTTCCTTAAAAAACTACAAATAGAATTACCATATGACCCAGCAATCCCACTACTGGGCATATACCCTGAGAAAACCAAAATTCAAAAAGAGTCATGTACCAAAATGTTCATTGCAGCTCTATTTACAATAGCCCGGAGATGGAAACAACCTAAGTGCCCATCATCGGATGAATGGATAAAGAAGATGTGGCACATATATACAATGGAATATTACTCAGCCTTAAAAAGAAATGAAATTGAGTTATTTGTAATGAGATGGATAGACCTAGAGTCTGTCATACAGAGTGAAGTAAGGCAGAAAGAAAAAGACAAATACCGTATGCTAACACATATATATGGAATTTAAGAAAAAAAAAAAGGATGTCATGAAGAACCTAGGGGTGGGACGGGAATAGAGACGCAGACCTACTGGAGAACGGACTTGAGGATATGGGGAGGGGGAAGGGTGAGCTTTGACAGGGCGAGAGAGAGTCATGGACATACACACACTAACAAACGTAGTAAGGTAGATAGCTAGTGGGAAGCAGCCGCATGGCACAGGAATATTAGCTCGGTGCTTTGTGACAGCCTGGAGGGGTGGGATAGGGAGAGTGGGAGGGAGGGAGACGCAAAAGGGAGGACATATGGGAACATATGTATATATATAACTGATTCACTTTGTTATAGAGCAGAAACTAACACACCATTGTAAAGCAATTGTACCCCAAAAAAGATGTTAAAAAAAAAGCAAAACATTATGATGGTGTAGCATGTGCTTTTGTAAAAAGAAAAAAATTAAAAGGTAGTAAAACAAGTGAAATAAATTATCCCCTTGAGATTTGTATTTATTTACCATATTACATATAAGAATAGAAGAGGACAGAAATAAACTGGAGGGGATAAAAGAATAACTTGAAAAATAAATCTCACTATACAACTGTAAGACAGAGAAAAATGGCATGCTGGTATGTGCTTTAAAAACTGTTAAACTGCACGGAATCCATGCCAATAAGTAAAGCATCATTATCTGTGCATTTATGAGTACATTTACAAAACGCACAAAAAGTTAGTCAGAAGAGGCAGAACTCTAAAGAACTGGCACCCACAGATCATTAAACAATATTTCAGGTCAAAGTGCTCTCCTTTAACATCTTCTTTAAAAACCCAAGGGACTGTTAGAATATCTCTTTTCATCTTAAACCTGAATTTGTGCTTACTGCTTCTGCTACATACAAGATGAATTTTTTTTTTTTTTTTTTTGCTTTTTATTTTGATATCCTGGAGGGCAGTTCTGCGTACAGAAATGAGCACTGGGGAATTTAGTTTAATTAATTTCCGATTTATTGAAGTCACAAATTTTGAAGTCTAGATGCCCAAAATTTATTCAAGGTTATTAGGACTATAAAATTTAGCAATCACTTTTTAGGTAACTTTTGAAAAATGTTTGGGGTCATTAAAAAATTCATGTGTTTTTAACTATTTGCAACAATCTTTATATATTTAAATTATTTAATTTCCTTTTTTATATTTCAAGTAATATTCTTCTCAATTACTTAATCTGATAAATATTATAAACTAAACTGGCAGATATGATAAAACATACAGCCTCTCAAATGTGTCTGGAGTATAAATTACTAAATTTTTATATAAAAATGTAAATTAGTCCAAGATGTTATCTGTTAGTTTTCTTTCTTATTTCTCTGAGTATCCTATATTGTTGACCTAAAATAAATAGACTACCAGGTATTTCTCCAACAAAGGTTGGTTTATTCAGGATCAACAGAGAACTGCAATTTGAGGTCTACAACAATGGTGAGCCATGTGCAAGTCCCCACAAGGCAAGGAAAGAAGAGCGCTTTTAGGGAATGGATAAGGATGCTGGGGATGCTATTGTAAACAAACAGTCAGTAGCTTTTCACTGACTGAGTCTTTCCCAGGAAAGAAGAAGAGTCTTTCTTCTTTCTGTTGGGCTGTAGTATCATAGCAGGGCATAAGAGTTCCCCCTTCTGGTCTCCCAAATCTATTTAATTGAGGTTTCTGTTTATTAATTTTTTTTTATTTCCCCGTTGCACAAGATCTTTCTCAAAAAGCTTTATCAACTGGAATACTAAATAATGCAATGCATAAATCAATCACAGTCAAAAATTTACTTTTGGTGGGAATGGATGTTAGTAACATATGAGAGTTAGGAACAACAGGGTGTTGAGGAATAACAGTGTTGTTTATTGCTCGGAGGTCCTGGACAACTTCAACCCTCAGCCCTTAGGTTGTCTCACCAGTAAATGGGAGTTTTACAGGGGCTAGTATAAGGGATAATGAGGCCTGGAGCCATGTAATCTTCTATTATGGGCTTTATGTCCTGAAGCACTTCTTCAGTTATAGGTAATTGATTAATTCTAGGAAGAGATTTTTTTTTGTGGGGGGATCCTTTTTGAATTTTGATGGTAGATGCACTATGCATTTTGCCAACATCAGTTGGAGATTTTGCCCATTAGGAAAGTGGTAGCTGATTCAATAAAGACAAATGGTCAGTGTTTTCAGAATCTGCTCTAGTAACATCAGAGATAGAATAAAAGATTTCAAGGGGTACCTTAATTCACCTGGTGAGTTATTTTGATAATTACAGTCAATATCTAGAATTATTTTCCCTTTTGGAAGACATTTTAGCATGATGCTACTCTAAGAAGTCTCAGCCTGATAAATGGATAGGGGTAGAGGTATCAAAGAGAAAAGGGTGGATATCTCTCAGAGGGCCGAAACAAAAGTGAACAGGTTCAGAGGCAGAAACCTCTTGAGGTTCATGAGAAATCTCCACTATTTGAACTGTTTTAGTAAAAAGGCAGGAGCCATTTTATAGTAGTGGGGTTAAGCACTGAGAGTGTGGCTCTAGTGTCAATAAGGACTTGAAGAGATTCATAGTAATAGAAGAAATTTTCACCTATTGAGGTATGGGGGAAGTCATTCTCACTTATACATGATTTGGAGTGAATTTTATGCAAACTAGAACAGCCTGTTTTGTTGTCTAATCAAATGTGCATTGTACATCTGCTTCAACCATCAAAGAAAATAATGCATTTAAAAGTCAAAGTGGAGTAACTGTGGTTCAGGTTTTCAAAAATGGAGCCTGGCAGCGATTGCAGATGTGGTTTCAGACACATTTGTGCATCACGGAGTACTTGAATTTTCTGAACTATATCAAACTCAAGGACACCACAAGCCATTCTCTAAACAGTATCTGCTGCCAGCTGCTAGGGGCAACCTTATGGTCTCAAGTCTCTTCTTATAACTATACAATCATTTCAGACCCCAAACAATCCTTGCTTAACAAGCACCCATACTTCTTCCCTGCTCAAATTATAATTCTTGACAAACGACTTAAATAATTTTACAGTTTTTGCTTATATAAGCCTCACCCATTTTGCAGTCCAACGGAATACAATTCAAGTGCTTTTTGAATCTGTGAGTCTCCCAGGCTATAATCCTCAGTGTGGCTCTAATAAAACTCTCTTTCATTCCTACTATAGATTGTTTATTGATTATTTCTACTAACATCTCAAGAAATGCTTATCCAAGCTGATTAAGAAAGGTTTGGAAGAGCCCCTGTAATTCCTGGGAGGCTTGTCATTAAAAATTGGGAGGACATTGGAAAGGTTGCATGTAAAGCTAAAGGTGAATGAAGTGCTTAAACTTTTAACAATCTCTCTTCCAGTGTGCTGGTTCTTTGCAATGATAGCAGAAAGTAGGAAGGTTTGGATTTTGTTTAGGAGCCTATTTGCTGGAGTTAAAGATTAAGAATCTTGGCAGTCTTCCTTGGAGGTGACTCATCTGGAGTAGGAGAGAGGTGGTTTGCCAAATGAACTAAATCTGGAGTGGAAATAGTTTCCCCTTCCATCCTGAACCTTTTTACTAGAAGGGAAAGGTCTCAGTTCAGCCCATTAATAAACAGAGGGTTTAAAGCTACCTGGGTGAAATCAAAATACGGAAGACCAGAATATTTTAAAAAAATAATCTGAAGTCTATTGTAATAATCATGAACAGGTTTGTCAGATTTCTGGGTGCAAGTCTGAATTTTGTTCCAATCAAAAGCCTTTTGAAAAGCCCTAGGCATTGCTTGATAAAGTTGCCTAGTAATTGTCCAAGCCTGATCACATAATAAATTAGTGGGCTGGTCTCCCATTTGTAATTCTAGAGACCTTTCAGGCCTTTCTCAATTAGTGGTTTTCATCCAATGTAGGACCTGATCTTCACTGACAAGCATGTGAACTAGCTGATATAAGTCAGAGAAACCAGACTGAAAATTTGAATGACTACATTAAATTCCTCAGCAAATCTGTGAGGATCTTCAGTTACTTTGGGAAATTTTTGTCTATGGTTTGCAATTCAGCTTTAGTCCAAGGAAAATAAGAAATTAAAAGTGTAGCCTCTGGATCCTCAGAAGGCTTAATTTTAAAGGGGCCAGTTCTGACAAGTTCAAAGGAAAAGAGAATGGAGAGAGCTTCAGAGAAAAGGGGAAGTGTGGTGGGAGAATTAGTATAGGGGATTTGAGAGTATGGTGGAGGTGTAAACAGTATAGAAAGGAAGGAAGAAAATGGTGCTGGAGGTGGAGCCTGACGTACAGAAGTCAAGGAAGAGCCTGGGGAGCCATTTTATCTTTTTTTTTTGGCTGCACTGCGCAGCTTGCAGGATCTTAGTTCCCCAACCAGGGATTGAACCCATGCCCCATGCAGCCGAAGTGCAGAGTCCTAACCACTGGACCACTAGGGAATTCCCATTTTATCTTTCTTAATCATTTATTTACCTCAGTTAACCTTAAATCTTATTTTACAGAGAGGCAATTTTAGATTCCTGATAACATTAGGAAACCTCAAAATATCAATCAAAATATACCACTCAGTTCTAGAATTTTTTTTAGCTATTGTAGTCCAATTCAGTTTTAAGAAAATTAAGTTTGGGGATTTCAAAAGTTCCCCATAATGGCCACTGATATTTTAAATTGCTTTTGGTCAGGTGGTACATTTATTTAGAAATGTTCATGAGGAAGGACTGTAGTTTTTAAACAAAATTGGTGAGAGTCCTGGCAGGGGTGGGGGGTGTCAAAATACTTAGATAACTGGGATCCTATTTCCTGCAGGGTTTTCCTCTAGAGAAAATAACAATTTTCAAACAGCTTACAGCACAAGTGACAAATGGTTCAATTCAAACAGCTTGCAAGCCAATCCCAGTCAATTCAAAGGAAACAGCTTGGTCCCAAAGGAGTCAGGCCAAAGGATTTTTCACTCAGTTTTCAGAGAATAGCTCTTCCAAAAGTACAGGCCAAAAGCTGAAAAATCCTGCACTGTTTCAGAGAAACAACCCATGTTTCCAAAGTAACAGACTTCAGGAGAAGCAGTACCTGTTCCAGGGAAAAGACTAAAGGCTAGCCAGTTTCAGTGAAAGTCTGATCTCAAAATCAGACTGAAGTGAGTACTTGCATACAGATCGAGGCCTTTACCAGAAAGACGAAAACTTTAAATGAGAGACAAAAACTTTAAATGGAAAGTTTCAAAGCCAGATAGGGTGGGAACTCAGATCCAGAAGAAGAACATACCTTTAAACTCCAGGATTGGTGAAAAAACAGTGAGCAACAATGGGGTCTATTGTGGGTACCACTCCTGTTTGCTCACCAGCCCCAGAGCTATCATAAGTCTTCTCTGGTCCTCGTATGAGCCACAAAATGTTGACCTGAAACAACAGACTGCCAGATATTTCTCCAGCAAAGATGGGTTTATTTGGAATCAGTGGATAATTGCAATTGCAACCATGCAATTGCAACCATGACAAGCCCCCAGAAGGCAAGAGAAGAAACACTTTTATGGAGAGGAAAAGGAAGTTGGGAGGGTTAGAGCAAACAAAGATCCCATGGCTTTTCACTGGCTGCGTTCTTGCCAGGAAAGAAGAGGAGTCTTTCTTCTTCCTGTTGGCCTCTGCTATCATTACAGGGCATAAGAGCTCCTCCTTCTGGTTTCCCAAATCTATTTACTTAAGGTTTCTGTTTATTAATTTTTTTTACAATATGGATTTACCACAAATTTTTTCTTTTTTTTATCTTGATGGACATACTTCTAGTTTTTTCCATTACTAATAAAACTGCTATGAATATTTTCATACACTAATTTCTCTTGGGTGTTAAGTGAGAGAATCACAACCAAGTACAGACTGTTAAAATTTTTTAAATTAAAGTTAAAATTATTGAAAATGTTTCTTAACACAATAATATTAACAGGTATTGTGGCTTTCTTAGAAATTTCTATACCTAGTTACATATCTTCCTGGGTTGAAAAGATGTTAGCACACTAAGGAAATAATTACATTATTCCAAACATTTTGGGCCTGATGGATATTGATTGAGGTTGCCTAAAAATCTATGCTGCTGCCTGCATTCCTTAGGCTATTCTGGTTGGATAACTGAACGCTATATTTTTTTCATTCCTTATCACTGACTTCATAACCTAAAGGAGATAATTCTATAGTCCAAAATCTTATATTCAAGTTATACCTTACCTAATTCTTCATTTGCCAAATGAAATCTGCAATAACCTAGTTTTCTATATTACCTAATTACATTTCTAATTCATCTGGTCCTTAGATATGTTAATAACCTTCCTTGTTTAATTCTAGAGGCCTCTGAATTTCATGTGAATCCCATTTCTTAGGAGAATACAATTTTTAAAAAGAATACTATCATATCTGATAACTCTTTATTTCTCCCATTACTTCCATTGGTTTTTCTGACACAACTCCCTAGGTCTATTTACTCATACTTACAAATCATGTCTTTCTAAAACTAAAATAATGACTATCTAATGCTGGAAAATAAAATATTTTAGTTCAACTTAAAAAGCATTTAATTAAAAAAAAGCATTTAATTTGGAAATGATAACAAATCATGGATTTTTTGGAACCATCTATATAAACAGAAATATATCATTTACTGCAAATAGTTCAATTGTTGAGTTTTCATTTTTTTAATTAAAATATATTTTATAATCTACTTCTAATAAAATGTATGGCCTGAATGCTCAAAGAATATATTTAGGCTCCTCTATAAAACACTTATATTAACATATTTAAATAATACATTTTTTGTAAACAAAAACACTAACCAATTACCATGCTGAAAATTAAAATATAAAGTGCTAGTGTCTGTATTTTAAATTTAATTACTTTGAATTTCTTCATGAAAATATCTTTGAGTTACTGGCCTATTTCGAAATATCTATAGTACAGGGTGTTATAAAGATTAAATGAGAGCCTGTCTATGAACAGTGTAGTACAATGTTAGTACCTATTAGGGGTTTGTAAAATTAGCTGCTTTTATTTAAAATGCTATTTCTAAGGCCTTGAAAGACTGATTTTTTTCTTTTAACATTCCAAAACTATAGGCCAAACTTCCTAAAGTAACTCTTTTTTAAGGAGCACATTCCTTCCAAGGAAGCAGGTTTCAAAAGACTTTATTTTCCTTCTGTAGGACTGACTTTACTTCCTTTTGGATTTGTTGTTATTATTTACATTAGGATAGGCAGAGTAAAATTAAAAATAATCACACACAGAAAAGGAAACAACGTAAACTAAATACTAACATTCCATTAAAAACATTTAACTTCTGATCACTGACATGAGATGGAACATCCCTGAGGATTCTGGAAATGGTAATAGCTTCATGGTATAGTCACCTATTATAAAAGTCACATAATAAATATAACAAAAGGTTTTAAAACTAATAAATGTCTATGCCACAGGGCCTATATGAGGCAAACTACAAATGATGAACTATGAAGACATTTTTCACTCCTTGATAATTTCAAAAGAAATATAGTAATTTTACTTTAATTTTGTCATTAAAATGAACACATTTAACATACTTTTTATTTTAAAAGGTAAAACTAAAAACGGAAACAATAATTTCATCAAAAGTGATTTTCCAGAAAGCAATAGCAATAAAATACAGTAAATATAGTGAACCCTGCAAATTTTCATACTAAAAGTGTATTGAATATAAATAGAATAATTTATAAAGTAAAATGCAAAGCACAGCAATAATCACTTGTTATTATAATCATTAGCATGCCCAAGTTTGGCTCTCAGAACTCATCTCTTATAAACCTCCACTAAGACCTCTTTCCTGGACTAGAGACTTGTATATTCCAATGCACATTCTATCTTTCTACCTGGGAGGGGTCTAATATTCAGTGGTTGCTGCTATTTCCCTGGCATGTGTACTTAATTTTGAAAACATTTCTTCTGATGTAGTGCTGAAATTTAAATCAACATAAACCACCCATATGAGACTGTGTATAAATATGTTCTGAATTTTGTAATAATGTATGTCATGGGACATCATATTAAGAAATCTGTAGTAATCCTGCCTTGGATATTAAAATAAATGTTACCCTATGAAAATACCCTAACCCATCAACTTTGGTCCATGACATTAAGAAGGTGTATCAGTAAGTCAAAATTGTCCTTTTCTTCTTTTTCTTTTTGCTAATCCTGTCAAGACAGAAATACATTTATCAAATAACCAAATTTTCTTAAATGATGTTTATTACTAAGACAGGTAAATATTTCTAAAACAAGTACTCCCTCAGGTCACCAAGTTTCATGGAAACATTTAGTATACCTTAATTTGTCTTAAGCTTAGCCCTTAGTATTTACAGGATTCTCTAATTATAGCACATCAAAATCCAATGAACAAATTTCTGCTGGTTATGGCTATATAATATTCTATATATATAGCAATTTCTTCTAGAAACTTAAGGCCATTAAGGTTTGACAAATATACTGAAATAAAATGAGCTGGAAAGATGGGAAAATTCCCTCACCTATATGGGAAGATTGAAAAATCTGTTTATAATGGCCAATTTTGGTTAAGAATAACACATTAAATTTAATGAGGGGATCCTCAAGGTCGCAGAGGAGTAGGAGGATGTGGCGTTCATCTGTCCCCACAAATGCATCAGGAATATATCTACAAATGGAACAATTCTCACAGAGCACCTGCTGAACACTACCAGAAGACCTCAGACATCTAAAAGGACAAGAAAGATCCCCACATAACTGGATAGGACAAAAGAAATAAGGGAAAAGGAAGAGAAGAGGAAGCAGGACAGGACCTCCTCCCCTGGTGGGAAGCTGAAGGTGAGGAGAGGTTCCCACATCTGGGGAAGCCCCCTCCCCTCAATGGCAGGAAGATCAGCTGGGACAGAAGGGGAGCCTTGTGGGCTCGGAGGAGAGCACAGCAACTGGTATGTGGCAGGCAGGACAGAGTGAGACCTACAAAGATGGTCCGTGCCACAGCACTGCATACCCCAGCCTGAGATGGGTGACCACTGGTGCGCACAGGGGCTGGGTGTTAGAACGTGGGGTTTTGGAGAGCAGACCCAGAGAGGGGACTGCTGTTGGCTGTGAGGAGACAGCCTGAAGGGATGGGAGTGAGGAGCTCCACAACCAGGAATGGTCCTGGAGGAAGCCTGAACCACCATAGAAGTGAAGCGCCACTGCTGAGTGAAGCTCAAAGGGCAGGCCGCCATTGTAGCCTCTCTCTCCTCACATGCCAGCCCCTGCCTCCAAGGGCACTGGAGGAGGGCTCCTGCTGGAGCAAGCTCACACCCCCACCATTGCCCCTACCACACCCCCGTGACACGCTGCTGCCTTGGCTCCCTCCTGCTTGATGGGCTCATGCATTCCAATTGCTACCCCGCACCCTCCCACCTGGGCGGCCCACTTGCCCCAATCACCGCCTCAGCTCCTTCCCACCTGATGGGCTTGCGCATCTGGATAGTCACCCTGGGACCCTACCGCCTGGGCAGCCTGCTTGCTCTAATTGCAGCCTTAGCCCCCTCCCACCTGATGGGCTTGTGTGCTCTGGCAACCTCTGGAGCAGACTCCAGTGGGAGGTACACATACAGAGGGAGGTGGGGCTAAAACCAAAGCAGAGCCCCAGGGGCCATGTGACTAAGGAAGAAGAGCTGAAATCTCTCCTCATGGTCGTGTGAACCACAGAGTTACACATCCACTGACGGCTTCAGAACATCTGAACAGACTACAAGTGCACCTGCAGCTGAGATGGGTCTGACTTTAGCAGCTGTGAGCTTTGTGGTCATGTACACATGGGGGTTGGGACAGGGAGAGTCTGAGCTGCCTCCATAGCTCCCAGAGCAGGTCCAGGGATACAACTACTGCAGACCTGGGACCTGACTTCAGTGGATCTGTGCTGATGGCCTGGTGAAAATAACACTTGAGAGTCACCAGGGCCAACTGCCAGCATACCCACAGTTAAGATAGGACCGAGAGCAGTGCCAACAACAGTGTACTATGTGAGCCTGCACGATGGTGAAAGGGAACAAAAAGAGAACATTCACAAGTAACAGCTCCAGAGGAGGAATACTCAGTGGCTTCTCCACCAGTGGAAGTGCTCCATTCCCACCTACCCCGCACCACAGACCAGAAACACAGCTAAGAAAAGATCTGGGGACCTCTACTCCAACAAGTAGGGAGCAGACCCTGTCTCTGACAGGGCAGTGACAACCAGAGAGCAAAGGGAAGGCCCTGCTCAATATCCAGGGCAGGCTTTGGTCACCACACCACCAGTCAAACCACCTATCAAGGGGATAATGGAACAAGCCTCTGGACCAAACTCACCCACCAGACAGCAGACACCAGAAGCAAGAGGAACTATGATCCCTCAGCCTACAGAAAGGAGACCACAAAAACAGTAAGTTAGACAAAATGAGAAAACAGAGAAATAAGTTGCAGACGAAGGAGCAAGATAAAATCCTATAAGAACAATTAAAAGAAGAGGAGATAGGCAATCTACCTGAAAAAGAATTCATAGTAATGACAGTAAACACGATCCAAGATCTTGGAAAAAGAATGGAGGTGTGGTTCCAGAATATATAAGAAATGTTTAATAAGGACCTAGGAGAAATGAAGAACAAACAATGATGAACAGTAAAATAACTGAAATGAAAAATACACTAGAAGGAATCAACAGCAGAATAACTGAGGCAGAAGAACAGATAAGTGAGCTGGAAAACAGAATGGTGGAAATCACTGCCGTGGAACAGAGCAAAGAAAAAAGAATGGAAAGAAATAAGGACAGTCTCAGAGACCTCTGGGACAACATTAAACACACCAACAGTCGCATTATAGGAGTCCTAGAAGGAGAAGAGAGACAGAAAGGGCCTGAAAAAATATTTGAAGGAATTATAGTTGAAAGCTTCCCTAACATGTAAAAGGAAATAGTCACCCAAGTCCAGAAAGTTCAGAGAGTCCCACACAGGAAAAACCCAAGGAGAAATATGCTGAGACACATATTAATCAAACTAACAAAAATTAAATCCAAAGAAAAAATATTACAAGCAGGAAAGGAAAAGCAACAAATAACATATAAGGGAATCCCAGTAAGGTTATCAGCTGATTTTTCAGCAGAAACTGCAGGCCAGAAGGGAGTGGCAGGATATGTTTAAAGGGATGAAAAGGAAATACCTACAACCAAAAATACTCTACCTAGCAAGGCTCTCATTCACATTCAATGGAGAAATGAAAAGCTTTACAGACAAACAAAAGCTCAGAGAATTCAGCACCACCAAACCAGCTTTACAGCAAATGCTAAAGGAACTTTTCTAGGTAGGGGGGCGGGGGGGGGGGAAGAGAGGCCACAATTAGAAACAAGAAAATCACAAATGGGAAAGCTTAGTGTTAAAGGCAAACCATACAGTAAAAGCAAGAAATCATTCATACACAAACATGATATTGAAACCAGCAACCATAAGAAGAGGAGAGTACAAATGCAGGAAATGGGAATTGTATTTGATATTAAGAGACCAGAAACTTAAAACAACTTTGTGTATATATAGACTTCTTTATCAAAAACTCATGGGAAATGCAAACCAAAAAATAGTAGATACACACACAGAAAAGTAAAAGCAACCCACACATCACTAAAGATGGTCATCAAAACACAAGAGAACAAAAAAGGAAGGGAAGAAAAACGACCTACAAAATAAGCCCAAAACAATTAAGAAAATGGCAATAGAAACACATATCGATAATTACCTTAAATGTAAATGGATTAAATGCTCCCACCAAAAGACACAGATTGTCTGAATGTATACAAAGACAAGACCCATATATATGCTGTGTACAAGAGATCCAATTCAAACCTAAGGACACATACAGACTGAAAATGAGGGGATGGAAAAAGATATTCCATGCAAATGGAAATCAAAAGAAACCTGCAGTAGCAATACTCATATCAGACAAAATAGACTTTAAAATAAAGACTGTTATAAGAGACAAGGACACTACATAATGATCAAGGGATCAATCCAAGAAGAAGATATAACAATTATAAATATATATGCACCAACATAGGAGCACCTCAATACATAAGGCAAATGCTAACAGTCATAAAAAGGGAAATCAACAGTAACACAATAGTGGGGGAATTTAACATGCCACTTAAATCAATGGAAAGATTATTCAGACAGAAAATTAATAAGGAAACACAAGCCTTAAGTGACACATTAGACCAGATGCACTTAATTGATATTTATAAGACATTCCATCTGAAAGCAGTGGAATATGCTTTCTTCTCAAGTGTACATAGAACATTCTCCATGATAGATCACATACTGGGACATAAATAAAACCTCAGTAAATTTAAGAAAACTGAAATCATATCAAGCACTGTTTCCAACCACAAAGCTATGAGATTAAAAATCAATTACAGGAAAAAATTAAAAAACACAAACACATGGAGGCTAAACAATACATTACTAAATAACCAATGGATCACTAAAGAAATCAAAGAGGAAATCAAAAAATTCCTAGAGACAAATGACAATGAAAACATGACAATCCCAAACCTATGGGACACAGAAAAAGCAGTTCTAAGAGGGAGGTTTTATAGCAATAAAATCCTACCTCAAGAAACAAGAAAAATCTCAAATAAAAAACATAACCTTACACCTAAAGCAATTAGAGAAAGAAGAACAAACAAAACCCAAAGTTAGTAAAAGAAAAGAAATCATAACGATCAGGGCAGAAATAAATAAAATAGAGACGAACAAAACAATAGCGAAGATTAATGAAACTAACAGCTGGTTCTTTGAGAAGATAAATTAAATTGATAAACCTTTAGCCAGACTCATGAAGAAAAAAGGGAAAGGCTTCAAATCAAGAAAATTAGAAATGAAAAAGGAGAAGTTAGAATGGACACCACAGATATACAAAGGATCATAAGAGACTACTACAAGCAAATATACACTAATAAAATGGACAACCTAGAAGAAGTGGACAAATTCTTAGAGAGGTACAAACTTGCAAGACTTAACCAGGAAGAAATAGAAAATATGAACAAATAACAAGTACCAAAATTGAAACTGCGATTAAAAATCTTCCAATAAACAAAAGTCCAGGACCACATGGCTTCAAAGGCAAATTCTATCAAACATTTAGAGAAGAAATTCTTCCTTCTGAAACTCTTCCAAAAAGCTGCAGAGGGGGCTTCCCTGGTGGCGCAGTGGTTGAGAGTCCGCCTGCCAATGCAGGGGACACGGGTTCGTGCCCCGGTCTGGGAAGATTCCACATGCCGCGGAGCGGCTGGGCCCATGAGCCATGGACACTGAGCCTACGCGTCCGGAGCCTGTGCTCTGCAACGGGAGAGGCCACAGCAGTGAGAGGCCCACATACCGCAAAAAAAAAAACCCAAAAAACTGCAGAGGAAGGAACATTTCCAAGCTCATTCTATGAGGCCACCATCATCCTGATACAAAAACCAGACAAAGGTAACACAAAAAAAGAAAATTACAGGCCACTGTCACTGATGAACATAGACCCCAAAATCCTCAACAAAACACTATCAAACCAAATCCAACAACACATTAAAAGGGTCATACACCACAATCAAGTGGGATTTATCCCAGGGATGCAAGGATTCTTCAATATAGGCAAATCAATCAACGTGATACACGATATTAACAAATTGAAGAATAAAAATCATATGATCATCTCTATAGATGCAGGAAACGCTTTTAACAAAATTCAGCACCCATTTATGATAAAAACTCTCCAGAAAGTGGGCACAGAGGGAATCTACCTCAAAATAATGAGGGCCATATATGACAAACCCACAGCAAACATCATTCTCAATGATAAAAACCTGAAAGAATTTCCTCTAAGGAACAAAACAAGGATGTACACTCTCACCACTATTATTCAACATAGTTTCAGAAGTCCTAGCCACAGCAATCAGAGAAGAAAAATAAATAAAAGACATCCAAATTGGAAAAGAAAAAGTAAAACTGTCAGTTTGCAGATGACATACTATACATAGAAAATCCTAAAGATGCAATGAGAAAACTACTAGAGTTCACCAATGAATTTGGTAAAGTTGCAGGATACAAAATTAATGCACAGAAACCTCTTGCATTCCTATACACTAAAAACAAAAGATCAGAAAGAGAAATTAAGGCAACAATCCCATTTACCATTGCAACAAAAAGAATAAAATACCTAGTAATAAACCTACCTAAAGAGGCAAAAGACCTGTATGCAGAAAACTATAAAACACTAATGAAAGAAATCAAAGATGACACAAACAGATGGAGAGATATACCATGTTTTTGGACTGGAAAAATAATACTGTTAAAATGACTACACTTCCCAAAGCAATCTACAGATTCAATGCAATCCCTATCAAATTGCCAATGGCATTTTTCACATAATTAGAACAAAAATTTTTACAATTTGTATGGAAACACAAAAGACCATGAATAGCCAAAACAATCTTGAGAAAGAAAAATGGAGCTGCAGGAATCAGGCTTCCTGACTTCAGACTACAATACAAAGCTACAGTAATCAAGACAGTATGGTACTGGTGCAAAAACAGAAATATGGATCAATGGAACAGGATAGAAAGTCCAGAGATACACCCAAACACCTATGGTTAATTAATCTATGACAAAGGAGGCAAGAATATACAATGGAGAAAAGATAGTCTCTTCAATAAGTGGTGCTGGGAAAAGTGGACAGCTCCATGTAAAAGAATGAAATTAGAACATTCTCTAACACCACACACAAAAATAAACTCAAAATGAATTAAAGACCTATCAATAAACGTAAGTCTGGGTACTACAAAACTCTTAGAGAAAAACATAGGCAGAACACTCTTTGACATAAATTGCAGCAAGATCTTTTATAATACACCTCCTAGAGTAATGAAAATAAAAACAAAAATAAACAAATGGGGCCTAATTAAACTTAAAAACTTTTGCACAGCAAAGGAAACCATAAACAAAATGAAATGACAACCCTCAGAACAGAAGAAAATATTTGTACATGAAGCAACCAACAGGGGATTAATCTCCAAAATTAACAAACAGCTCATGCAACTCAGTATTAAAAAAATAAATAACCCAATTGAAAAATGGGTAGGGCTTCCCTGGTGGCGCAGTGGTTGAGAATCTGCCTGCTAATGCTGGGAACAAGGGTTTGAGCCCTGGTCTGGGAAGATCCCACATGCCGCAGAGCAACTAGGCCCGTGAGCCACAACTACTGAGCCTGTGCGTCTGGAGCCTGTGCTCTGCAACAAGAGAGGCCGCGATAGTGAGAGGCCTGTGCACCGCGATGAAGAGTGGCCCCCGCTTGCCACAACTAGAGAAAGCCCTCGCACAGAAATGAAGACCCAACACAGCCAAAAATAAATAAATAAATAAATAAATGCCAAGCATTTGAAGCCCTTTAAAAAAAAAAAAAAAAATGGGTGGATGATCTAAATAAACATTTCTCCAAAGAAGACATATGGATGGCCAAAAAGCACATGGAAAGATGCTCAACATCACTAATTATTTAAAAAATGCAAATCAAAACTAAAATGAGATATCACCTTACACTGTCAGAATGGCCATCATCAGAAAAATCTACAAACAATAAATCCTGGAGAGGGTGTGGGAAAAAGGGAATCCTCCTACACTGTTGGTGGGAATGTAGATTGGTACAGCCACTATGGAGAACAGTATGGAAGTTCCTTAGAAAACTAAAAATAGAGCTACCATATGATCCAGCATTCCCACTCCTGGGCATATATCTGGAGAAAGCATGATTCAAAAATATACATGCACCACAATATTCATTGTAGCACTATTTACAATAGCCAGGACAGGGAAGCAACCTAAATGTCCATCAACAGAGGAATGGATAAAGAAGATGTGGTACATATATAACATGGAATATTATTCAGCCATAAAAAAGAAAGAAACAATGCATTTGCAGCAACATGGATGGACATACAGATTCTCATACTGAGTGAAGTAAGTCAGATAGAGAAAGACAAATATCATATGATATTGCTGACATGTGGAATCTAAAAAAGGGTACAAATGAACTCATCTACAAAACAGAAATAGAGTTACAGATGTAGAAAACAAACTTATGGTTGTCAGAGGGTAAGGGGAGGCAGGGGGATAAATTGCGAGATTGGAATTGACTTATACACACTACTATGTATAAAATAGATAACTAATAAGGATCTACTGTATTGAACAGGGAACTGTACTCAATACTCTGTAATGACTTATATGGAGAAAGAATCTAAAAAGAAAAAGAATTGATATATGTATATGTATAACTGATTCACTTTGCTCTACAGCAGAAACTAACACAACATTGTAAATCAACTCATTCCAATAAAAAAATTTTTTAAAAATGAAATTTTCTTTTTCTAGAAGCTTTCCTGTTCTTTCACTTTTTTTGATAAGCATCGTATTCATTATACATTTTTCCAGATTTATTGAGATATAATTGACCTGTAACACTGCTTAAGTTTGTGTACAAAGTGTTGATTTGATACCTCATGTATTGCAAAATGACTACTACAATGCTGTTAGCTTACACCTCCATCTCATCACATAATTACCATTGTGTGTGTGTGTGTGTGTGTGTGTGTGTGTGTGTGTGTGTGGTAGGAACATATAAGTCTCTTAGCAACTTTCAGGCTCATAATACAGTCTTATTACATATAATCACCATGACATATATTAAATCACCAGAACTTATTCATCTTATAATTAGATGTCTATATTCTTTAGCCAACATCTCCCCCATTACTCTAAGCCCCTAAAAACCAACATTCTAGTTTCCATTTCTACAATTTCAGCTTTTTCAGATACCACATATAAGTGGATCCAATGTCATAGTTCCAATGTCAAGGAACTATTTCCCTATATTTTCTTCTAGGAGTTTTATGTTTTCTTCTAGGAGTTTTATGTTTTCAGGCCTTATTCCATTTTGAGTTAATTTATGTGAGTTGTATAAGAGTCCAATTTCATTCTTCTCCATGTAGTTATCCAGTTTTCCAAACACAACTTTTTGAAGAGACTATCCTTTTCCATTGAGTATTCTTAGCTCCCTAGTGAAGTAATTGTTGACCATAAATGGGAGCATTTATTTCTGGGCTCTCAATTCTGTTCCACTGATCTATGTGTCTATTTTTAATAATAGTCCCTACTGTTTTGATTACTATAGCTTTGTAGCATAGTTTGAAATCATAAATGTGATGCATCTAGCTTTGTTTTCTTTCTCAAGATTGCTTTGGATATTCAAAGACTTTCATGGTTCCAAACAAATTTTAGGGTTTTTTCTATTTCTGTGAAAAAGCTGTTAGAATTTTCACAGGGATTACACTGAATCCATTGATAGCTTTGGGTAGTGTGAACAGTTTAATAATATTCTACCAATCCATAAACATGGAATATCTTTCAATTTATTTGTGCCTTCCTCAATTTCTTTCATTAAATCTTGGTTTTCAGTGTACAGTTCTTTCACCTACTTGGTTAAAAATGTATTCCTAAGAATTTTACTGTTTTTGATTCTATTGCAAATGGGATTATTTTATTTATTTATTTTTCAGTTAGCTCATTGTTAGTGTATCAGAACACAAGTGACTGTTGGCTGATTTTATATCTGACAACTTTACTGAATTTGTTGATTACTTTTAACAGTTTTTTTTTAATGGGGCCTTTAGGATTTTAAATATATAAGATCATGCCATCCACAAACAAAGACAATTTTGTTTCTTAATTTCTGATTTGGGTGCCTCTTATTTCTTTTTCTTACCTGATTACTCTGGCTAGGACTTCCAGTACCACAGTGAATAAGGAAAAGCTTTCTTTCACCACTGTGTATGATGTTAGCTGTGGGTTTGTCATACATGGCCTTATTATGTTGAGACATGTTCCTTCTATACCAAATTTCTGATCATTTTTATCATGAAACAATATTATATTTTGTCAAATGCTTTCTCTGCATATACTGAGATAATCATGATTTTTTATCTTATATCCTAGGAAAGTAGTGTGTAACATTTATTGATTTTGTATGTTGAACAATCCTTGAATGCCGGGGTTAAACCCTGCTTCATTATGGTATATGATCCTTTCAATGTGCTTTTGAATTTGGTTTGTTAATATTGTGTGGAGAAGTTTTATTGATACATCTATATTCATCTGAATATTGGTCTATAGTTTTCATTTTTCTCTGTGTCATTATCTAGCTTTGGTGGCAACATAATTATGGTCTCATAAAATGAATTTGAAAGTGCTCTTCAATTTTTTGGAAGAGTTTGAGAAAGACTGGCATTAATTTTTCTTTAATTGTTTGGTAGAATTCACCAGAGAATCATCTGGCCCTGGGATTTTCTTTGTTGATATAATTTTGATTACTGATTCAATCTCCCTACTAGTTACTGGTCTATTCAGATTTTCTATTCCTTTATGATTCAATCTTGGTAGGTTCTATGTTTCTAGGAACTTATGCATTATTTTAGGTTATCCAAACTGTTGGCATATAACTGTTCTTAGTAGTTTCTTATGATCCTTTGTATTTCTGTGGTATCATTTGTAATGTCTACTCTTTCATTTTTATTTGAGTCTTCTGTTTTTCTTAGTTAAAGGTTTGTCAATTTTGTAGTTATCTTTTCAAAACTGTTGATCTCTTCTGATATCTATTTCATTTATTTCTGCTCTGATCTTTGTTATTTCCCTTTTCTGCTAATTTTGGGCTTAATTTGTTTCTCTTTTTCTAGTTCCTTGAGGTATAAAGTTAGGCTGTTTTAGTCTGAGATCTTTTTTCCTTTGTTATATAGGAATTTATCACTATAAAACTTCTTGTTCTAAGAATGCTGCTTTTGCAGCATCCCATAGGTGTTGGTATGTTACGTTTCCATTTTCATTTGTTTCAAGGTATTTTTTGTTTTCTTTAACCCATTTTTTCTTCAGGTGTGTGTTGTTTAATTTTCATATAATTTTAAATATTCCAGCCTTCCACCTGTTTTGCTTTCTAGTTTCATAACACTGTTATTGGTAAAGATACTTGGTATGATTTCAATCTTCTTAAATTTGCTTAGAGTTGTTTTGTGACCTACTGTCCTAAGATGTATTCTACAGAATATTCCGAGTGCACTTGAGAAGAATGTGTATTATGCTGCTGTCAGATGGAATTTTGTGTATGTATCTGTTAGGTCCATTTAGTCTAGCTCATTTCCAACATTTCCTTATTGATTTTCTGTCTGGATAATCTATCCATTGTTGAAAGTGGGATATTGAAGTTCCCTACTATTATTCTAGTGTTGTCTATTTCTCCCTTCATCACTGTATTCTTCAGCTCCACAATTTCTGTTTAGTTCTTTTTATTATGACTTCTCTTTCTTAAACTTCTCATTCCATTCATGTACTGTTTTCCTGACTTCGCTGAACAGTCTTTCTATGTTTTCTTGTATTTCACTGATTTTCCTTAAAACAGCTGTTTTGAATTCTTTATTGGGTAACCTGAAGATCTCCATGTCTTTGGTTCAGTTACTGGAAGATTATTATAACCCTTTGGTGGTATCATGTTGAATTTTCACATGAACCAGATTTTTGTAATGCTGTCTTCGCATCTGAAGTAGCAGATACCTTCCATCAGCCCTAGTAGATATTCTGAGGCTATCTCAGACCTTCTGTAGGTACACCTGCTCCACAATTCTCGCTCCTTCTTGTCGAAGAATTCTCAAATTTTTATGACTTCTCTGGATACTGCTATATATCATGCTGAGCGCTGACAGTATCTCTTTTGTTCCCAAAGATGATACTAATGCTCAAGTCTTTGGTCTTTCCTGGGTCTATAGATTTGGGCCAGTTTTCTGCTCATGCTCACTAGCCATGGGTCAAAATCTGTTCTCACTGGTGCGTGCACAGGGAGCCAGTCAGAGGGTGGGGGTGTATGTGGGCGAGGCACATGGAGCACTAGGCCAGTTGCAGTGATCTGCAGGTAAAGCATTCCTAGTGGTTTGTGCGCAGACTTCTTGATGGAGTTCACAACATAGTATCCATGTGTTTAATACCCTCTGAGAGTCCTATCTGCCGCTCCCCTAGCCTCTTCCTGACCCCACTCATGATGCTCATGATTCAATACTCTTAATGGATCAACAGAGAAATGAGCCCCTTTGGCAGTGTCCCACACAACTGGAGAAGCTGGGTGCTCACTCACATGCTCTTCCTTTTCCCTTTGAGAGAAATCACATGCTAAGGAGGATATCTCATGGCCCTAAGTTGTGCTGTCTTGTGGGAGGGATAATGTTGGTAAAATCCACCTGTTTCTCTCACCCACTCTAATGCATCTAACTCATATTTTATTTTGGCCAGGGTACTGGCACTTCTTTGGAAACCTACACATCCTCAAAGGCTCCCTCATCCATGGGTAATTATCTAAGACAGTGTTTTCCAGTGGCTCCTGGACTGCAGCTGAAAAGGCCCATAACTGTTTCAGAGGCCACTACAATTTCCACAGCCAGGACCAAGGTCTGTCTACCTATTACCTGAATCATGGGAAGACAAGACTTCTCCTGGTCCCTTGGTGTATTGAACTGATCACATGGCTTCCTCAAAGGCACTTTGTTCATGGAAGGATACTGAATTTTTGTTGTTATGGGGGGAACAAAATGAAGATAATCTTATGCCACCATGATGCTGACATTATCATCCCTGTTTTTCCTTTACTCTTGAAAAATCATGATCATTAAAACCTGCCATTCCATTATAAAACACAAAATTTATATTCCTTAAACATTTTCCCTAAACATTGGAACAATAAACTCAATTATCTGGGTCTTTCTCCTAAATGATGGGGAAGCTTATTACAATCTGTTCGCTCATAATTTAGAAATTAATTTTGGTTCCACATGGCTAAGAACAATTGCATCTTATAGTGAACACAATGATTATGTTTGTTAGAAATGTAGAATCAGGGCTTCCCTGGTGGCGCAGTGGTTGGGAGTCTGCCTGCCGATGCAGGGAACACGGGTTCGTGCCCCAGTCCGGGAAGATCCCACATGCCGCGGAGCGGCTAGGCCCGTGAGCCATGGCCGCTGAGCCTGCAAGTCTGGAGCCTGTGCTCCGCAATGGGAGAGGCCACAACAGTGAGAGGTCCATGTACCACAAAAAAAAAAAATAAATAAATATAAATAAATGTAGAATCATAGTTATCTCTGCTTCTATCAGGTCAGGGGAAATGTTCTTGTCAAGGCTGTGGTTTCCTACCTCTTGTTTTTATTTCCTTGGCAATTTATAAACTGGTCTATTGTTAACCAGTCCATCTGGTTCAAGTCCTTTTCCCCTGCTTTACATGTCCTTTTCACAGATCATCAAATAGACTGTTTCTAGTTTATGTGAATAGTCAAACGGAATTACATAAACAGCAGTATCCACAAGGGATCATTTTATTCCTACTGCTACTCAGGACTATATATACATAAATTATCATAGCAAAACTGTTCTAAATATTTTTTAAAATTGAGAAACTACAATATGCACCTTTTAAATATTTGAGCTTAAGCTGTATTCTTTATGTGCTCTACAGAAATTACTTTAATCTTGTTATTTTATAACCTCAACTTTGAATTGGTCCATGTACCCAGCACTTGTGTCTTTTGTCTTGAATACTACTGCTACATAGCTTTACCTCTGATTTGTCCTTCTATAAGTATTCTTCTAATGTTCCCTGTACAATACTGTCTTCTGGTTAAAAATAAAACATAGATTCCCTGCTAATGCTGGTACTCAGTAAGCCACTCAGATAAGACAACTGACTCTATCCCACATCACCTGGTAACCCATTTTACAGGAATAAGTGGTTTTATGGAAAATGACTTGACTATAAAAAGAAAAATACAAAAAATTGAGATATTAAACTGGGTTATTATTGAATATTTTAAAAAATCAAGTAAAATAAAATTAATAGGAAAAAGTAATCTAAAATTATTTTTTACTTAATTATGTATATAATTGATTCATCTCCAGCTTCCTATTCATGTTTATTTAATTTCAAGGTTTAATCCCAATAAATAATTCATATCCTTAACATTGCAGAATTATTCTTTTCTTATAAGAAAGGGAGATTTCCATTGGAGTTTTTAAGAACATATGCTCTGACCCTTACCAGTTTCAAACATATTTTTAACATTTAATATAACATATTTTATAGAGTCTTTAAAAAAAAACTGTAAACTTTGAAGCTTCTGCTTATACTATTTTGTTAAAAGGAGTTAATTATTAAGTAAAATCATGAGGTCTTACTATGTGACAGTGACTGTGATAACAAATTGACAATATATAATCTTTTTATTCCAGCTTTACTGAGTTACAAATGACAAGTAAAATTTTAAGATACTTAGTGTTCAACATGATGATTTATGTATGCACTGTGAAAGGATTCCCACCACCAAGTTAATAAACACATCCATCACTTCATGTATTTGCCTCCTTTTTTTTATGTGAGAACACTAAATTCTATTCACATAGCAAGTTTCAATTACACAATACAGTATTATTAACTACAGTCATAAGGTTATACATTAGATCGTCAGACCTTATTCATCTTACAACTGAAAGTTTGTACCCTGTTAACAGCCTCTACCTATTTCTCACATCTTCCAGACCTGTCAACCACCATTCCACTCTTCATAGGAGTCTTTTTTTGGTTCCATGTATAAGTAATACCATGAAAGTATTTGTCTTTACCTGTTTATCATATTTCACTTAGCATAATGCCTTCCAGGTTCATCTATGCCATCACAAATGGCAGGATTTCCTTCTTTTTAAGGCTTAATAATATATGGAATATGTGTGTGTGTATATATATTCACATATATACAAGATATATATGTGATATATCATATATTCTTATCCACTGATCCATTGATGGACACTTAGGCTGTTTCTTGAGATTGGCTATTGTGAATAATGATGCAATGCTGCAATAAACATGGGAGTGCATATATATCTTTGATGTCCTATTTTTATTTCCTGTGGATATATTCCCAGAACTGGGATTACTGGATCATATGGCAGTTCTATTTTTAATTTCTTTAGGAAATGCCAATGCTGCTTTCCAAAGTGGCTATACCAGTTTACATTCCCGTCAACAGTGCTCAAGAGGTTCCTTTTCTCTACATTCTTGCCAGCACTTGCTTTCTCTTGTCTTTTTAATAACAGACAACCTAACAAGTGGGAAGTGCTATCTCACTGTGGTTTTGATATGCTTTTTCATGACGATTAGAGACATCTAGCAACTTCTAATGTACGTTGTCCATTTGTATGTGTTACTTGGAAAAAATGTTTGTTCAGGTTCTCTGCCTATTTTTAACTGGGTTATTTATTTCCTATGAAGTTACTTGTATATTTTGGATAATAACCTCTTATCAGACATGTGGTTTGCAAATGTTTTCCCCCATTCCATAGGTTGCCTTTTCTTTATGTTGATGGTTACCTTTGATGTACAGAAACGTTTCAATTTGATATAGTTCCACTTGCTTATTTTGTTGCCTTTGTTTTCATTGTCAAATCCAAAAATAACTGCTAAGGCCATTGCCAAGAGGCTTACCCTATATTCTTCTAAAAAATTATGGTTGTGGGTCATAGGTTCAAGTCTTCGAACCATTTTGAGTTGACTTTTGTGTATGGTGTAAGATTGGGATCCAGTCTGATTGTTTTATACATAGCTGTTTTCCAAACACGATTTGTAAAAGAGTCTGTCTTTTCCATATTGTATTCTTTTGACTCCTTTGTTGAAAATTAATTGAACATATAGGCATGGATTTATTTTTGGGTTCTCTTTTGTTCCATCGATCTATATATCTGTTTTTAGGCCAAGTGTTTTTGATTACCATACCTTTACAATACAGTTTGAAATCAAGTATGTGATGTTCACAGCTTTGTTGTTCTTTCTCAAAATTACTTTGGCTATTTGAGGTCTTTTGTGGACCTACATGAATTTTAAGACTTTTTTTTCAAATTTCTGTTTAAAATGCCACTAGAATTTTGATATGCACTGCATTGAATCTGTAGATCACTTTGGAGAATACTGACATTTTATCAATATTAATATTTCCAATTCGTGAACACAATGTCTTTCCATTTATTTTTGTCTTTTTCAATTTCTTTCATCAATATTTTACACTTTTCTGTCTACAGTTCTGTCACCTCAGTGATTAAATTTACTCCTATGTATATTATTCTTTTTTGATGCTAAGTGGAACTTTTTCTTATTTTCTCTTTATGATAGTTCATTGTTAGTGTATAGAAATACAAGTGATTTTGGTTTATTGATTTTTAAATCCTGCAACTTAACTGAATTCTTTATTAGTTCTAACACTTTTTTCATGGAGTTTTTAGGGACTTCTCTATATAATTGACATCTACAAAAAGACATGTTTATTTCTTTTTTGTTTTGATGTCTTTTATACCTTTTCTTCTTGACTACTTGCTGTGTTTAAAACTTTTAGTACTATGTTGAATAAAAA
Source organism: Monodon monoceros (assembly GCF_005190385.1). NCBI lineage: Eukaryota > Metazoa > Chordata > Mammalia > Artiodactyla > Monodontidae > Monodon > Monodon monoceros. Next base: position 68,226,289 of record NW_021703768.1, read on the forward strand.
TGTCAAGAATGGGCATCCTTGTCTTGTTCCTGATCTTAGAAGAAAAGTTTTCAGTTTTTTACCACTGACTATGATTTTAGCTGTGGATTTGTCGTATTATGCCTTTATTATGTTGATGTACTTTCTTTCTATACACAGTTTTCTGAGAAAATTTTTTGACAGATGAGCCAATAAATTTATTTATTTTTGTGGTTGAAAAGCTTTATCATGAAAAGATGTTGAAATTTGTCAAATGCCTTTTCTCCATCTACTGAGATCATTATAGGATTTTTATTCTTCACTTTGTTAATGTGGTTTATCATACTTACTGATTTGTTGATGTTGAACCATCTTTACATTCCTTGAATAAGTCCCACTTCATCATATCACATGATCCCTTCATTGTGCTGTCGAATATGGTTTGTTAATATTTTGTTGGGTACTTCTTCATTAGGGATATCGGCCTGAAATTTTCTTTTCATGTATTGTCCTTCTCTGACTTTGGAATGACAGTAATACTGGCCTTGTAAAATGAGTTTGGAAGCATTTCCTCCTCTTCAATTTTTTGAAGAGTTTGAGAAGAACTGGCAAATTCCTCTTTAAATGTTTGGTAGAATTCATCAATGAAGCTATCTGCTCTTGGACTTTTCTTTATTTGGAAGTTTTTGAGTTCTGATTCAATTAGCTTATTCATAATTCATATGTTGAGATTTTCTATTTCTTCATGATTCAGTCTTGTTAGGAATAGTTTTAGGAATTTATACCTTTATTCTGAGTTATCAAATTTGTTGGTGTATAACTGTTTATAGTACTTTGATATGGTTGTAAGTATTTCTGTGTTATTAGTTATAATGTCTCCTCTTCCATTTCTGATTTTATTTATTTGGATCACTCTCTTGTTTTATTAGTTTATCTAGCATAAGACTTGTCAATTTTGTTTATATTTTCAAAATGTTAGTTTCACTGATCTTTTCTATTGTCCTTTTAGTTTTAAATTCATTTATTTCTACTCTGATCTTTGTTTATCGCTACAGGGAGGGTGCTCCTCTGCTCCTGTTTAAAAACTGCTGCTGTTTGCTATACCCCCAGTGATCTCATGAATGAAAGCTCTGTTGGCTGTTAGAGCTTTGTAATATGGGGACCGATACCGTAGGTGGCAGCTGTAAAAGTTAGGGCACTAGATATGAACCAGCTCCTTCCATAGATACTGGTGAGTTAGTTTTGTTTGGAGCAAGATGCAGTGAGAACACGAAGGAAGTGCTCATCCAGCTTCTCTGGGAAGGATCACAACCAACCCCTGGATGTGGACAATAAATAATCATGAAACTATGAAATGTGGCTGTACTTTTCATTGTAATATAGGTATAAACTGAATTAATTGAATTAATGAATTCTAATGAATTAATGAAATGATATTCATGAAATGAATTAATGAAATGAATTAATGAAATGAATTAATGAATTAATGAAAATTCTAATGAATTAATGAATGAATTAATGAAATGAAATTAATGAAATGAATTAATGAAAATTCTAATGAATTAATGAAAAACTGAATTAATGAATAAAATAAGAAAATGAGAACTCTATTAAGAAATTGAGGCTAAGAAAGCAAGAGTACATTTTTTTAGGTCACAAGACTAATAAGTAGAAGTCAAAACTGTATATATATGTATATATATATATATGTACATACATATGTGTATATGTATATTTATATTTGTGTGTGTGTTATTGTTCCAGCTTTGGGGAAGTTGGGAATACACCATTATTAAAATCTTATGTAATAGTATACAGAACTGATTAAATTATAAGCTATTTGCAGAAAGTAAAAATAGCCTATAACTTTTTTATAGTTTTCTCCCCTTGTGGATTTCTGTAAAAATGAGATTTTAACTTTAATATGTAGAAATATCTTATGATATTTTCCATTTTTTTCATCTTATTTCTACTATAATCATTGTTTTGTTTGATGTTTCAAATACTGGTTGGATCACTTCTGTTTCACAAAAAAAGAGAAAGAAAGAAAGAAATATTTCTGCAACACTGTGGTCTTTCACAATGACACCTGTAGTTTTAAGAAACTACTGCACTTCCACTGGGTCTCCAGGAAGCAAATTAGTAAACTTTATGCCCAGTTTTGTAATTACTTATAAATAAGTTTTAATTCCTGATTTGTTAAGTAAGTTTTTGTTGGATTTATGCAATATTAATTGAGGATGATTTCAAATACTTTACCTTCTATACCAAATAGACTGTAAGCACAATAGACGATTCCTCTAAGAATATTTTATAAAAGTATAATCCTCATTCCTCTTTTAGGCATGATTTTATAATTTATGTATTTCTTTTTCCATGCTTTCAAGAATATATTTTTTAAAAGGGATAAAACACTTCTAGAAGAAAACGTAGGCAGTAAGCTCTTTGGCATCAGTCTTAGAAATCTTTTATATAAATCTCCTCAGGCAAGGGAAAGAAAAGCAAAAATTACAAAATAGGCCTACATCAAAATAAAAAAGCTTTCACACGGTGAGGGAAACTATCAATAAAACGCAATGACACCTTTTGAATGGGAGAAGATATTTGTAAATGTTATAATCAATAAGGGGTTAATATCCAAAATATGCAAAGAACTCATACAACTCAACATCAAAAAAAACCAAACCACCTGATTAAAAAATGGGTGGAAGAACTTAACAGACATTTTTTTTAAGAAGACATATAGATGGCCAACAGGCATATGAAAAGGTGCTCAACATCACGAATCATCAGAGAAATACAAATCTAAACTATAATGAAATATCACCTCACACCTGTTATAATGGCTATTATTAAAAAGACAACAGATAGCAAGTGCTGGTGAGCAAGAGGATAAAATAGAGCCCTCATGCACTGCTGGTGGGAATGTAAATTGGTGCAGCCAAGTAAATCTAAATACATTATGTAGCATAATGTAAAATATTATGTAGATTCCTCAAAAATTAAAAACAGAACTACCATATAATCCAGCAATTTCAATCCTGGGTATTTATCTGAAGAAAATGAAAACCCTAATTAGAAGAGATAATGTATCCCTATGTTTATTGCAGCAGTATCTACAAGAGCCAAGATAAGGAAGCAATCTAGTAGATGAATGGATAAAGATGAAAGGTGCATGTGTATGTATGTGTGTGTGTGTGTGTGTGTGTGTGCATGTGTATACACACACATATATACCAGAATATTACTCAGCCATAAAAAAGAATTAAATCTTTTCATTTGCTTCAACATGGAAAGACCTAGAGGGTATTATACTAAGTGAAATAATTCAGACAGAGAAAGACAAATATCCTATGATATCGCTTACATGTGTAATCCAAAAAACTAAACAAATGAACTACATAACAAAACAGAAACAAAGTTATGGATATAGAGACCAAACAGGTGGTTTCCAGAGGGGAGGGGGTGGAGGGAGGAATGAAATAGTTCAGAGACATTAAGAGGTACAAACTTCTAGTCGCAAAAAAAAAATGAGTCACAGATACGAAAAGTACAGTGTGGGGAATATAGTCAATAACTACATAATATCTTTGTATGGTGACACATCATAACTAGACTTATCATGGTGATCATTTTGAAATGTACAGAAATACTGAATCACTATGTTGCTGAACAGGAGCTAACAAAGTATTGTAGGTCAATTATACTTCGAAAACTAACAAACAGGACTTCCCTGGTGGTACAGTGATTAAGAATCCACCTGCCAAGGCAGGGGTCAAGGGTTCAATCCCTGGTCCAGGAGGATCCCACATGCCGCGGAGCAACTAAGCCCATGTGCCACAGCTACTGAGCCTGCGCTCTAGAGCCCACAAGCCACAACTACTGAGCCCACGTGCTGCAACTACTGAAACCCGCATGCCTAGAGCCCGTGCTCCACAACAAGAGAAGCCACCACAATGAGAGGCCCACTCACTGCAACAGAGTAGCCCCCCTCGCCTCAACTACAGAAAGCCTACATGCAGCAACAAAGGCCCAAAGCAGCCGAAATTTTTAAATAAATAAATAAATCATTATTTTTTTAAAAAACACTCATTAAAAAAGAAATAAGATTTTTGGTTGCCAGAGGCAGGGGGTGGGGGAAGGAATTCAACAAAGGCAGTCAAAAGGTACAAACTTAAAGTTATAAGATAAATAAGTACTAGGGATGTAATGTACCACATGATAAACATAATAAACACTGCTATATATTATACGTGGAAGTTGTTAACACAGTAAATCCTAAGAACTCTCATCACAAGGAAAGAAATTTTCTTTCTTTTTCTTTAATTTGTATCTATATGAGATGATGGATAATCACTAAACTTACTGTGATAATCAATTCATGATATATGTAGGTCAAATCATTATGCTGTATACCAATTATAGCTCAATAAAACTGGAAGAAAAAATTTTTAAGTAAAAGAAGGATAAACCATCCCTATCACGGGTACTCTTTCATTTTCAAACGTTGTTTATGAAAATTTTCAATATATGGACAAATTGAAAGAATTTTTTAATGGGTACTCAAATAAACACAGCTTAGATTCTATCATTAAAAGTTTTCCTTTATCCGCATTATCACGTCTATCACTAACCTACTTCTAGATCCTTCCAATTATCCATGTTAATTCTGATGTTTTTTAAATTACTGTAGCATTCATATTATTTAGAGGTGACTATTTCTTTAGATATTTTTATCTTTTGTGGTAAAATTTATATGAATGAAATTGAGTGAAATGTGACTAGGAATAAAGAAAATGTAAATAATTAATATTAATAAATTTGGTCATATGCCATTATGGTGATACGCTATTCTTGATATAAATACTGTATTTCTTTTTTCCATCTTATATGTCCATTTTATATTCTGAAGTCTTTATCACTCATTTAAGAAACACTTTTGGAAAAAATATACTTCTGTCTATTTATTCCTACAAAAATTTTTTAAAAATCACTTAACATATGCCTGTGTTTCTATAAAAATGGCCTATTGGTGATCAGTATCTCTAAAAATTGAGATGATGATTAACTGAAATATATGAATTAAAGAATTATTCCCCTCAACAGATAATAATGGCTTTATGTCTCCAGCATTACACAAAATCACTGAGGCTTAGACTAGATGGTCAAAAGCTCTATTGACTAATCAGGTATAGACAAGCAGGTATGGATAAGAATGGAAAATATATATATAAACTTTAAAAAATGATTTGATTTGCACTAAGAGCCATGCTTTACTCATCAATTAATTAATCTGGATCACAGACTACCCTGAAAAGTCTCCAGGTCCTCCAAATAGCCATATACATATGATTTCTGGTATAGGTTCAACAGCTGTATATAGTCACCCAAGATTGCCCTTTTCTAGGTTAAATATCTATGCTAAGGTTCTCCCAATTTTCTTTCCTTATTCTATGTGCTACACCCTGATGCTGCATACCCAGTGCTAACAGTTCTTTCCTTGGGCCATGCAGTAGTGATAAAATAAAAAGATATCAGGATGACCATTTAGAAGAACATTGTACTGAAACCTGAAAAAAGCAGTCAAATTCTGACCCTGCTATTTTCTAACACGTGACCTTGGTTGAGATACATAACATTTCAGTTATTTTTTCCTAAATGGAAGTGAAAGAACTTTCCTCATATAATATTTTAAAGATTACATGAAACTATGCATGTGAAAGTCCCTAGGTCAAAAATAATGAAGAACATACTAATTCTTTTCTCACTGATGTTTCTATTACTTTAGACTTTTATTCTCTAGCTCGAATTTTGAAAGCCTTTCTATCACTGTCCCAGATAACCATTTATGTGAGCATTTTGCAACTTACCGAAACAAATTCTGCCACTGACACATATCATTTTCTGGGAAGTAGAGAAACAACCTTCCAGAACACAACGGTGACATTAGTTAATTTATTTGTTCTTTGGCCTTTACAAATTCACTTTACTACAGAAGTTCATGTAACTCTAATAATTTCAAAGAGTTAATGCTTCCCCCAAAAACGGCAAGACAGAGTCACTTAAAATTGAAAAGCATGGATATTTTACTTATCTTTCCATTGTTCTTACTAAGTAAAAATGTACTGAATATATGTCACCATAAATAAAAGGAGGAACTTATTGAAATATATATAATCACTAGATTTCACTTTATGTGTTTATATATGCCAAAAAGGTCCGTCTTCTTCTATTATTTATGTGTGTGTGTGTGTGTATATATATATATATATATATACACACACATATATATATGCAAATGTAGAGATGTTGGTATAAAATATACTCTGCAAGAAGAAAATGACATTTTAGGAAGTATGTCATCTTATGATTTACACATAACCTATAAATATTCCTGTGCATACAAACTGAACAATAAAAATTATACTCATAAATCATCTTTTATATCCAGTGAAATTATTTAATATGTTGATATTTGGGGCAAAATGTTTATGATCCAAGTTTTATAGTTTTAGAAAATGCTAATTCTAAAAAAAGTATTTTATATTGAAGAAAAAAAGGGCAAATATTAGGCTTATATACCTTGTGGGTTTCAGTAAGATACTGTGACTGATACTTAGGCAAAATACTCATTTAGATCGAAATAATACGGTAAAATACTTCTTAAGGCAAAAATCATTTAACCTGATAGAAACAAGCACCCATAGTTCATTGTAGTGATTTATTACCCTTAAACACATTTGCTATAGTATTGGCATGACTCCAGTGTTATAATCTTGTGCATAGAATCCTTACCTCAGTTCCAAACAGATAGATATTATTTGTAATATTCCCTTAAATTGCACTGAATATCTTAATATAACATTAAAACAAACAGTAACCTTGTTTTAGTAGATATGGTAGATCTAAGGAAATGGGAGGGAAACACACTTTTGACAGAAAGTTTACACTACAAGAGTAAAACTTTTTAAAAATACATGTAATATGTGGGAATAAGCAACTATGGAAAGAACACACCATAAAGAAACTGGTGACTCAGTATTTGTAAATTCTCCAGTTTGTATGAAGGTTACTAGAGTACAGGGAGGGAAATATGACAGTATTATAAATTTACAGCTAGAGAAGAATCAGGTGTATCATGCCATTATATCATAGATAATGCTAGGTTATGCTGTGATAAACTAATCCTCAAATCTCAGAAGCTTCAAAAGTATAATTTTTTGTTTTAAAGTGTCTAAACCTATTTTTATGTCAAGTACAATAACTTTATGTGGAACCCAGTGAATAGGATAGATGAAAGTGGCACAGCTCTGGCAGAACTCAACTTTCTCTTGCTAAATCTGGTGCCTCCTATTCCATTGCTTGAAGATAAATTTTTTGAAAAATGATCTACCTTAATTCTAAGAAAGGACTCTAGTGAATTCTCTCTTAAAAAAGTAAAGAAGTATGTTTTTCTGCTAAAAAACAACTTAAAAATTCTGCTAATAGATAAAAATAGAATAGTGCATACAAATTAACTACAGGCATTTATTTAATAATTCACTTAACTTTCAAATAATCAAATTATAGTATGGCTTTAGGAGACCTTGTGGGTAAAAGAATCTATTCTTCCTTTATTTTTTCCTTAAATATTGCTACAGAAAATTTTAAATGTTCACTTTACTATTTGTATCTTGATTATTTTAAGATAAAAATGATTACAAAATAACCTTAAATATTAAAAGAAAACTTTGAAGATGTGATATGTCAATAAAATAAATAAATATATAATCTCCTAATAGGATTGAAAACAGTTTATGAAGCAATTTTTGGAAAAAAGTGAGTAAAATGGGTAAGTCTAGTATGAAAAAATATAAAACCTGCCTTTTACAAGATTAACTCTCCTTGGGTCTACTCTGATGTCTCTGACTTAAGACACTATCTTCTGAACATGCTGGATAATGGACATGTGTTAAAAGAAATAAACTGCGTGTCTACCCACTATACTATGATGGAATAATTCAAAAGCAGAGTAATTTTAAAATCTTTAGTTAAGATTTTAAAGTCTATCATTTTAATAATATTTTTACCCATTCATGAACACCTTTCCCTCTATCTTTTCATTGCATCCTAATCCTAACTATACCCAAAATGTATATGCTTTTGATGATTAAGCACCCTAGCAGTCAAGGGCTGCTAGAGAGATACTCAAATATTAGAGTAGGTTGGTAATACTATAAGCTCATGGACACAATTTAAAATTAGCACACAGCAGGGCCCAGTAACATTGCTACATTTTATGCTCAGTTTAATCCCCATTCTCCACAGCAGTGATTCGCAAAGTGTGGTCCATCAACAACTGTATCAACTTTGAACTTATTAAAAATGCACATTTTTGTGGGCTTCCCTGGTGGCGCAGTGGTTGGGAGTCTGCCTGCCGATGCAGGGGACACGGGTTCGTGCCCCGGTCCGGGAAGATCCCACGTGCCGCAGAGTGGCTGGGCCCGTGAGCCATGGCCGCTGAGCTTGCGCGTCCGGAGCCAGTGCTCCGCAACGGGAGAGGCCACAGCAGTGAGAGGCCCACATACCGCAAAAAAAAAAAAAAATGCACATTTTTGGCCTCACCCAGAGCTACACTAAATCACAAATTCTGGGCCTGGAGCCCAGCATTCTGCTTTAATCCCTCCATGTTTGCTTTCATTTTTATGCCCTTCTAACTCACTCAGGAAATTTACACCTTTGAATACACCCCCTTGCTACTGTGTATTTGTAATTGGCTTTTGCATAATTTTTTTCTTCTATTAAAAAAGTGCTAAGTACTCTCCTATTACTATTATAATTTAGTTTTCAAAATTATCATGTCAATAGTTGCTTTTTCCCTCCCAAAATCATTTTGTCTTTCTTTTTATTTATTTATTTATTTTTGGTGATTTTGAGACAGTTGAAAGCAAACATCAAGAAACAATTGGAGGGCTTCCCTGGTGGCGCAGTGGTTGAGAGTCCGCCTGCCGATGCAGGGGACACGGGTTCGTGCCCCGGTCCAGGAAGATCCTACATGCCGCGGAGCGGCTGGGCCCGTGAGCCATGGCTGCTGAGCCTGCGTGTCCGGAGCCTGTACTCCACAACGGGAGAGGCCACAACAGTGAGTGGCCCGCGTACCGCAAAAAAAAACAACAAAAACAATTGGACATATTTAGGTCATTATCAACAGAGCAGTCCCAAGTTTAACTATAATTCTATGAGTCATTTGCAAGTTTGTGGTTATTGAGGCTATGTATGTGTGAGATTGTATAAAGAAATAAAGAATGAGACAGAAGACTATTAACTTGAACTATAAATTTGACTCATTTGTATGTTTGTGATAATTGCAACTATGTGTATATGAGATTGTACAGAAATTAAACAATGAGATGAAAAGAATCCTAAGGATCCCAAAGTAAAAAAAAAAAAAAAAAAACTCCTTAATTGAGTAGGTGGGTATTGAAAAATGAATCTATAATGAGGCTCAATTTTGCAGCTGAACTAGGCAGTTCAAAATCAAATGCCCAAAGCAAATTTATAATCTTACAATCGTTCCTTCCAAATTTAGCTCTTTTCTGTTTCATTTCTCTATCTTAGAGCATGGCACTATTCATTCCTTTTCACAAGCCAGACACCTAGTTGTTATCACTTTCCCAAGAGACAATTCATTACTAACAGTTGAGCTGTATGATTGGAGTATCTCAAAAACCTATCTCCTTTCTCCATATCTACTGCCATCAGTCTGATGCAAGCTAATGCCATCACTTATGTGGACAACAGCAAAGGCATTCTGTCTGGTTCCCTTTTAAATAAAGACTCTCCAATTATTTCTCTGGAATGCAATGGGTCATGTCTTCCAAATGCATGTCTTACCATACTTGACTGAAACCATTTTAATGGCTTTCTGGTGCTCTTCAAATAAAAGCCAAAATCAATTAATATGATAAAGCCCTATTTCATTATGGTCTGGCTCCTACTTCCCTTTATAGTCCCCTCTTATTCTCTGCTTCTTCCATTCTTTGAATTTCAAAAATGCTTTTCCTACTTCAGCTCATGAACTCATCATTCTACCCCATTCACACAATCTTTTTTCACAGTCATCTCTGGAACATAACAATACATCCTCTTCTTTAGCTAATTCCTGTATTTCCTTTAGGTCTCTGCTCAATCCCAAAATGTTAATGAGTCAAGTGTTAAGAAATATTTACAAAATTTTTTTTCCTTACTGAGACCATCTGAATTTTTATATATTTTTAGCTAGTTTTTTATATTTTTTTGGATTTTAGATTAGACCTGCATCCAACTGTTTTTATTTAGGAATGACAGAAAATTATGAAGAGAGATTATATTTTTGCTCCATGTGCTTTATACATTATATAAAAGAAATTAATACATATGGGATTTTATTAATATGGCTTTGATACATTTATTCACACTAGGGTTAGAATAACATTGCTTGTATTTTATTTTCATATATTTCTAGGCATAACTTTTATAAAGTAACTGCTGTAAAATTTTGTTTCCAACATATTATTTGTCATAGATGAACACTTTTAACATCCTATAGCATTAGCAAATATATATTTGACAAAGGAATCACAAAATACAAGGTGCTAAATATTTGGTGTTTTGACTTTTAACCACAAAATATCTGTATTCTAAGCTTAATAAAACAATAGCTTTGAAGAGGTTTGTCCTTTAAAATAGATAGGTAGCATTATCACACAATGGAATGATTTCCAAACAAAATCAAAATGCATTATTTAAAGTAAAATCATTTACTAACTCTTAAGAATATGGGAACAAGGAATATGTAACATTCAAGCAGAAAAAATGGATGTCAGAGTTCTTGCGACAAAAATGATGTATTCATCTACCTTGGAGACTACTGTTTTCACACAGAGTATGAATTAATATTGTTAATGTTGCTATATGGTCCTTTTATCTGCAAAGATCTTAATGTCCAGAAAAGATGTTATTTCTAGAATCCAACACATTGAGGTCACTCTTATGTGTCCACTGGCATGAGAAAAGATTTTTTTTAAAAAAGAAAAGTTGTAAAGATCTTCCCAAATACCAGGAGGACAAAAGACAAAGCTGTAAAAAACTGCTAGGCAACAGTGGATCTCATTTATCTCCATTCCATATACTTTCTCCAGATGATCTCCCATATCTTTAAACACAACTGCTTTAGTTACAGATCTTGATTTCATGTTTCCTGTGCTTCTGATGCATATTTCCATTTATCCTTGATGGTGGCCTCTAGGATATCTCAATACACTCAAAACAGTACATCAAAAATGTTCCCTTCCTATTGAATATCTTACCTTATTCACTGTTATTGCTATTATTTAAGGTTGCCCTAGTGTAATCTGGGCATCATTCTTAAAGTTTTTCTCTCCCTCTTTCAACATTTCATTGTTCATAAATCCTATAAATATTTATCCCAGACATGTGTAGAAAACCTCCACTCACCTCCAACACCATTACCGCCTTTATAACTAAGCCCTACTTATGTTCCTCCTGATATATTCCAATTTTTCAAATAAAATTTTTTTTCTTCTAACCAATGAGGTCTTAGATCATCCATTATCCTTTTTCTCATTAGCTTCTCAAAAGAAAAATTCATCACATTCTACAAGGAACTTCTGCTAGCTTCTCATTTGTTAAATTCAAACTTATAGCATAATGTCAAAGAAAAGAAAAGCATAGAGGTATTTAATCTTTCCTAATCCACATAAGTTTGACTGAGAACACCACCCTGGAAACTTGCACCCATATATTTTATGCTCATTTGATGCTATAAATCTGAGAGACTCTCATTGATTTAATAAACACTCTATTACCTTTATTAAACATGTGGGTAATTTTCTTTGTTCTAAATAATGAAAAAGTTGGTTACCTATCCAATTCTCTCCCAATCTTCCTTTCTTAAAAGTAAACCAAAACCAAAACCAAACCACACAATTTCACTTAACTATTCATTCGTGACCCACCAGAGAAAGTGACTGCCATCAAAATTTTAGGTTATCTTCTCTGATTAATCTCAATCAGTCTGGTGGTCCCATTCTTTTCTCAGTAATGGATTTACTAGTGGCATGTGATCAAATTATAGCCAATGAATTGGGAGACCTGCTAAGAAATCCTTAAGATGGATTCTCTACTGCTAAGAAAGCTACTAAAGCAGAAAAGACCTCTTTATCTATGGATGTGACTGTGTTTTCATTTCAACTACTTTATATATTACGTATTTATTTATTTCATATACATATTTATTTATATATATATTCCCATAGTGGGGTTAGAACGATACTCTTTAGTTTCATTTTTGTATACTACTAGGTATATGGTTTATCTTTTAAATACATTTTATTCATTGTTTCCACATGTCAGCTATCTTGGAGGAATACAACAAATATTCTGTATTTTCCTCTCTATATACTCTGTTGTTGTGTCTGGAAGTGATGCTGCAAACCTCCTCATGATGACACTGATGCTTGAAGACATGCTTTTATTTCTGAAACTGAATTTCTTTTATGTAGTACAAGAAATGTACAGTTTTTAAAGCAAGTTAGAATTGGGAATTTCTGTTATTTACAGCTGAACATTCTGTTATCTTCTCTTAATAAACAAAACCTTATTTAATCATATGTCCTGGTTTCCCTTCTCCCAAATGACACTATTATTGAATTTTGCCCAGGGTTTCTCACTGGTCTGTAAGTCTTCTTTGAAATTTTACACATTGACCTTTTGCCCAGAATATGGTTTTCTCTTTATACACTTCATGATTCTCACTCACTTTTCAAGACATATTTCAGATATTTCTTTATATACTCCTATGACACTTTACCCACTTTTCAGGCAGTTAGTTTTCACTGTGATTCAGCTGCAAATATTCTATACTTCTTTATTCACAATGTGTTCTATTTTCACTTCTTTGTATTTCTAGGACATTAATTTTAATCTGTCTCTATAATGACAGCACCTAGCACCCTGAAGATATATCAGATATTAAATCAATATTTGTAAAATTATTAATAAGGAAAGCAGCTATTTAAAATTATGAAACATCTACTAACAGGAGTGCTATGTGTAACAATTACTCTAAAATATTTCTGCTCTATCTCAAACTGAATACTCTAAAAGGATGGCTGTAGCTTTAAAAATATCATCTCCACAAAACTAGGGAAAACTCCTAATAAGAAAAAGCTTTCACAATTGCTGACTTTTTGAAAGAGGACAAGAACTATTAGTTGAGAATAGGGCTAAAAAAGGACGAGTTAATGTTCCAATGAAAATTCCTAAGAGGCTGATACAGCCCATTAAAATGAGGGGTATTTGGTCACTTTACTGAATTACTTTAGAGAAAACTTCAGGTCTTGAGGAGTTCTTTCTGAAAACTAGAAAATCTCAAGCCATACAATGCTGTTTAAGAATGACTTCAAACATTTTTTTATAAAGTTATATGTACTTTTTATTACATATAAGAGATTGTTGATATTCACATACTCATTCCTGTTACCTAAAAATCCCAAATAGAAAGAAAAGCCTCCTGTGATGGGAAACCTTCCATAAAAAGGTAGCATGATGACAGGCTATAACATATTTGGTTTTGAGTTTTCTTTTTTATACTTTACTGTGAAGTCCAATAGTAACTATTATCTTTAATATTTTATACTTAAAATTCAGCTATCTTAATTCCAATAACTAAAAGCTTACACAATTTTAAATACCAAAAGACTGGTAGTGTATCCATTTCACTGCCAAAGAAATATACACAATAAGTGTAGGAAATGTACTGAATATGTCTAAAGAAAGTCACTACACAGAGTGCTACTACAGCAGGCAAATATTTATGAAATATAGTCTCCATCATTACAAATATTTGACTGGGAAGATAAAATAAATACAAAATTAATTTAATTCTAAACACTATGATAAATGTGAAACAATATATATGGAGTCAGAGTTAGAGTCTTGAAGTTGTAAATACCTTAGGGATTGTTATTTCCTTCAGTCAATATGGTTTTCTACAAAAATCTGACTACAGTAAATGACACAATATTCTTATTATTTCAGACAGAAGTTGAGTTAATTAACTGTATTCTCCAGTAACTATCATGCAAGTGACAATACATCTCTGTTATCAAGTTAATTATATACCTTTTTTCAATTTAGTTTCTAAGCGTATGGATATTATTTAAGATAATTTTTATGGATTTTTTGTTTTATTTTATTCTTCTATCACCTTTATTTCCCTCCTTTCTCCCGTAGATAACAAATTGCTCTGTAATTTGTTAATACACGGCAAGGTTATAGCAAAGATAAAAGTATACACACACACACTAATGTATGTAATGATATGTAATGTGCATATATATATATACTATATAATGATTATATTATATATACGTGATGTGTGCAGATAATGCATATGTATAATATATATGCAACAACTGTACTTTTTTGGTTAGAACTGTTCTTCCCAAATACAGTGTACAGTCCTTAAGGGAAGAATCTGTGGATTTTATTGTTTATATATATTGGATATCACACATCTTCATGTTGAGTGCATCACAGATAATCAGTAAATATCCATTTAATTTGAACAAAGGACTATTCTACTACAGTTTCTTGTTATGATACTGAGCAATTTGTTATGATACTGAGCAATAAAATCAACTAGTTTCATGTACAGCCCATGATAATCTCAAGTGTGCTTTAGTTTTACCTTTTCATAGTTTTAAAGGGATTTTAAGATGTCCATTTATCATAAGAATTTATAGTCTTACTTTCAGCAGGGAATCATGTCAAATGACTAGATCCAGTCAAAATTCAAAGTACAAAATACAAAATATAAACATATTTAAAGAACCTGATTAGGGTGAAATTTTTTTTTTAAACAACATAATTTTGATAGCAAGAATAACCTAGGGAAAATGTAGAATACTTCAAAGATCTTGATTTAAGTTATATCTACAGGCAATGTTACCAGAATAAATATAAGTAGATAAATTTATTAGCCTACTAATAAATATTTATCTAGTAAGCTGCCATCTATTTCATTCCTACTGACGCAATGATTAGACACTGGAAAATATCCTTCCAGCTGAGGCATTCTTATTACCAGTAAGTGCCTGTGGTAGATATGACCACCTTGATGTTGGCAATTAAGTGTTGCCACTTGGCCTCTGCTATTCTGGGAACTCATGATGACAACTAAAATCAGGAAACTCATATCTAGCCAGAATCCCAAATAGCCAGCACCCCAAATGGCCATATCTGGCCTACAAAGAAGAGCAACTAGAGGGCTTTTCAAGGATGTAGGTGTTCCATTCATGAATGTTTAATGCCTTAGTGAAGAGACTGTGCTCTGTTTCTTCTTATAGAACATAGTGAGTATACAGGTCATGTATCATCACTCCCACATTCTTATATGCCTAAGCCTTTGGATTCCCTGCTTCATATTATAATACCAAATATGCTATAGTATCTCAATCTCATTAACTGTAGACCACACTGAGTCCAAGTTTCAGTCAACCAAATAATAAGCCACTTGAGTCACCTCCAGTACACAAGTTAATGCATTAAATTCAGAATCCCTAGTAACTTCACTTACATAAATAGTATTTGTTTCCTTCTTCATTCATCTAATATATTTCACAGGTTTCTGCAGATATAATAGCAAACTCTTGAAATTCTCTTGGGGTTTAAGGTATTTCCTTCTGTGTTACAGTATGCATCTTTCCCCCTGAAACACTGTGAAATTGGACACTAGTTATGGGTCTAATAGTAAAAGGAAGTGATTGTGATATGCCTTGAGTAGAACTGGCATCCATCTTCCCACATGGACATAGGATTTATAAGCAAAGGAAGTCCAGTCTCCCCAGACACAGGAGGGCAATCTACTTCCACTGAGAAGTGAGGCTTAGGCTGACACAGGAGATGAAGATTGTTCATTTCACCTAGGTCTACCAGATGTTCCCATTTCACGTTTTAGTCTTTCCCAATCTATGCCCTAACTTTAACATAGAAAATTGGTGAGACTGAATTCAATTAACATTGTTAACTCAGCATGTCTACATTTTTTGTCTTTCATTTCTCTCTTTACGTTTTTCTTTGATTTTTCAACAATATCAGACCTGTAGCCTCTCTAGGAATTGCTCTATGTTTCATACTGTGATTTGACCTGACAGTTAAGGGACCTGAGCTTTTTCATTTGCTTTCTAGAAGTCCTGCAGTGGACACAGAAGAATCTGACATTATAGTTCTCATAGGTTCTTATAGTCATCACTAATGCCATAACAGTCAAGTTAACAGTCACTGGACTCCCAACTCACCTGCTTTAGTTAGTACTTCACCACAATAAAACACTGATGATAGCTTGATTACTTATGATGCCACTGAATATCCTGAATTATTAGCATTCCTTTTCCAATTAGCAAGGAACTTAGCAATGTTTTAAAGCCCAAGGATACAACATTCCAATCCCCAAATCTCATCTCTGTGGGTCTATCTCCTGAGACCACTATTATCTGTATCATCCAGGCTCTCATTGAGAGACAGAAACCACACAGTACATTTGAATA
The DNA here is from genome assembly GCF_005190385.1 of Monodon monoceros. Lineage (NCBI taxonomy): Eukaryota > Metazoa > Chordata > Mammalia > Artiodactyla > Monodontidae > Monodon > Monodon monoceros. The sequence goes on from NW_021703768.1 coordinate 68,242,836, forward strand.
GGGAGAGTTTATAATAAAGATTAACTAGTAACAGAGATTAACTAGTAAGGTGTAAATAGAACTCTAAAAAACAAAGAAATTTCAGATATAGGGATCAACCACTAACAATCAATATGGTTGAAGCAGAATACCAAAGGAAGGAAAGTTTTTTAAAGAAGTTCCTCTGCACATGGCTTAGATTCAGATCTCGTTGGAGGTGGTGTGGCTGTAGCCACTGGCTGGTAGAAAAGTTCACTGTGGTACTACAGGCAGAAGCAGGAAACAATTCCTGCTGAAATGTCAATGAAATTCCTCAGGAAGTTGCCCATAGGGTTGCTGCTGAGCTAATGAGAAGAATTTACTGGGAAGCTACTTGTGGTATTACAGTGAAAGTCACTGTAGGTGAACACCACTGGATTTCAGTATGCTGCCCAGCCATCATGTCATCTAGCAAAAGAGAAATGTTTATAGATTCTAGCTCCCATATTGCAAGCAGGGCAATTAAGAGTGGATTTGGAGCTAACAGGCAATAAATTGATAACTGGCACAGAATCAGACTCTAAGTTGGTCCATATGTTGAAACTGACTAAAAGAAACTTCATAATATCTATGAAAAACACCTTAAAGAAAACAGTGAAAAAGTTAGATACTACGTATGTAATGATGAAGAATTACAGAATATAGAAAGCATATTTGAAGACCTGTGGAAACTCTAAAAAAAACATTTTTAAATGTAATATCCCTGATAAAGAATCTATTCAATGTACTTAATAGAGGCCTGGAGAAAGCAGAATAAAGTTTCAATGAACTTGAAGACACATCAATAAAAATTATCTATATTGAAATGAAAGAGTGGAGAAAGAATACAAACAACATCTGATATCTGTGGGAGCATATCAAATCGTCAAACATATGGATTATTTGATTTTTCAAAAGAAAGGGAATTTTGCAGAAGATATATTTGAAAATTTAATGGATAAGAATTTTTTCAGCACTTTTGAAATGCCAATTTCCTATAAATCATTTGATAAACTTATTGTTACCCAATACAACCACAGCGGAGTGTTTATAGAAATTTTCACAGGATGAATTTAAAATTTATATGAAAACAAAAGAATTTATAATAGCCAAAACAATCTTTAAAAACATTGGGAAAATTGTATGCTTAATTTCAAGACTTATAAACCTATAATAACCAAGAAAAATAGATAATTGAAATAGAACAGAGAATCCAGAAACACATATAGAATCAATTGTTTTATGATGAAGGAACTGCATCAATTCAACATGGATATAAAAATCTTTTTAACAATGGTGCTAAAAAAACTAGAAGACAGTATTGATTAAAATAAGCCTCAATATCTATCTCAGTATATGCACAGAAATTAATTTGAAATGAGTTGTACACATAAGTGAAAAAGCTACAACTACAAAGTTTCTAGAAGAAAATATAGGAAGAAACTTTCTCGATTTTGAGTGAGGTAATAATTAAAAAACAAAACAAAAACTGCTAACATAAGGAAACAATGTATGCAACTTGATAATAAAAAAGATTCTCTGCTCATCAAAAAAGAAATCATATGTCTGTATAATGACTTATACAAGAATGTATTTAACTCTTATTCATAGTAGATGCAAATTTGAAACAATGCAAATATTCATAAGCAGAAGAAAGGACACTGTTATATGTTCAAACATATTGTTATATGTTCAAATATCAACAGGAATGGGCTACTGGTACACAGAGAAATATAAATTCACAGAGAAATATAAATTAACTCCCCAAATATTATGCTGATCAAAAGAAGCCAGATGCAAAGATTCTGCATGGTTTTATTCATATGAAGTTCAAGAACAAGTAAGTTAAATAACAGAGTGTAGTTGTCTCTGGGGACACGGAGAAGAAATTGATTAAAAAGTGACATGAGGGGGCTTCCCTGGTGGCGCAGTGGTTGAGAGTCTGCCTGACGATGCAGGGGACACAGGTTAGTGCCCCGGTCCGGAAAGATCCCACACGCTGCAGAGCAGCTGGGCCCGTGAGCCATGGCCACTGAGCCTGCGTGTCCAGAGCCTGTGCTCCGCAACGGGAGAGGCCACAACAGTGAGAGGCCCGCGTACAGCAAAAAACAAGACAAAAAACAAAACAAAACAAAAAAGTGACATGAGGGAACTTTATGGGGTAATAGAAGTGGTTTATATTATGTTTTGCATGGTGGTTACACAGATTTATATAGTTTTCAAAACTCACTGACTCATTAAATCAACTACTTAAGATCTCTGCATTTTATTTTATATAAATTTCACAATGAAAAGGGAAAATAAAACACCTGCATAAAACAATAGAAACATACTACTGAACCTCCAAACTTTATTCAAAGAAAATATTTCTCTCTTCATTTCCTTGACTATAACCTGTGAACAAGCAGTTCTCCAGTTTAGGGGAATAGGACAGTCAGATTCCATTCTCTCTTTCCTTTCACCTTTTGTCTTTTCCACATTTACTGATTAAGGTTCTAACATTTTCAAAATAGTGAAAGGAAGGAGTGGTAGGAGAATAAGGAATTTTTACTTGACTGCTCAACTTCTCACTCTCTCAATATGCAAAATGCTTCAGCTGAGGTATTTTTTCTTTTCTTTTCTCTCTCTCTTTTCAAAATCGTAGACATCGGGCTTCCCTGGTAGCGCAGTGGTTGAAAGTCCGCCTGCCGATGCAGGGGACACGGGTTCGTGCCCCGGTCCGGGAAGATCCCACATGCCGCCGAGCGGCTGGGCCCGTGAGCCATGGCCGCTGAGCCTGTGCCTCTGGAGCCTGTGCTCCGTAACGGGACAGGCCACAACAGTGAGAGGCCCACGTACCGCAAAAAAAGAAAAAAAATCGTAGATATCTTGTTTACTCTCTCCAGCTACCTTGGCTTAGACAATATACTCTTAAGCCTCCATCTTGACATCTTACTTTATATGGCCATCCTCTTTACCCACATACACAGTACTCTGGGCAGGATATAAATGGTTTCAGGCAGTCTTTGTCTCTCAAATGCTTCACATTTAGTCCATGAGAAACACTCATGCAAGCTTTGTTTTCAAAGTATTTGAAAAGCTATTCTCAATCCAGCAACCTCTGTCCTGTCTCCATTTGTAGCGTTAGCTTTCCATGGCATAAGTCAAGAAAAAGACTTCTGTGTCCTTCAATCTCTCCTTCCTTCTCCAAAAGAATCTCTATAAATCCTTACACCTCCTTCTCTAACTCCATTCCATCAACTTGTTTATATTCTGGGTGAAACCAGCAATCAAATGCATTTGTTGTTAAATTTATCTGTTCATCTGTGTCTATCTATATCTATCTCAAAACTATAACCATGTCTATAGGTATAATTTTTTAAAAGGTCTAATATATTGAAATAGGTTATTCCAGGTGAGACAGGTCATGCCTCATGCCACATACATAACAAAATTGAAATAATAATAAACATATGTCATGATAACCTACTATGTCACTTACCACTTTCTCATATTTATGTGTTCTCAAATATATTTAAAATTATTTTCAATGTCTACAAAACAATATTCCCATTAATGTATTACTTTTTCTTTTTTTTTTTTGCTTTTGTATGTGTGGTAGTAATACTTATTATAATTATTTTAAGCAACCATGCTGATAAATATTTAGGTTATTTACTGTGATTTTGTGGTAGACTACCATCTTCTTTCTTTAAAATTCCACTGGCCTGAGTAGAGACCCAACCATGGAACTAAAACTACCAACGAGTGGTGACGGAGAATCCAATAGTTATGTTGGTGAGAGATTTACAATGCTTTCACCATTGCTTCCCTCCCTACTTTTCTTAGTATTTTTCTCTATCAATTAAAAAAATCTAATACCATTTTGATATCAGTCATTTACATATATATTTTAAATCTAAATTTTGTTTGACTTTTTTCATTAGAAATCTTTCACCAGGAGATATGGTATCTAAGTAGCAACTGGATAGACATCACTCAATAACACAAGTTTATGTTTCAGGGGCACTACTTAGTGTTAGTTATTATGGACTGAATGTTTTCGTTCCCCCAAAATTCATTTGTTGAATTCCCAACCCTCAATCTGACTATATTTGGAGATAGAACCTTTATGGAAGTAATTAAAGTTAAATGAGATGATAAGGGTGGGGGGGTCCTGATCTGATAGGATTACTATCAGAGATACCAGAGAGCTCCCTGGCTCTCTCTATATATACATACAGAGAGGGAAGGCCTTGTGAGGTCTTAGTCATATGGTGTATATCCACAAGCCAGGAAGACATCCCTTAACCAGAAACTGAATCAGTGGGGACCTTGATCTGAGACTTCTAGCCTCTAGAAGCGGGAGAAAATAAATTTCTGTTTTTCACAGCAGAGGTACATTTTAACTACATTATGCATTAAGTATTTCAAATACATGCATTAAATATTTTTAAATATAATTTGCTTCCTGACTACCAATTTTAACATTTCCCCCCTTATGGAAAATGTGTTCTGAGTTCAAACAATGGATTTGAAATATACTTTTGAAATGCATTCCAGTCATATGTTGGAGACTATCCACTACATTATCGTTTCTCTAAAGCTATAACTGACACAGCAGAGTTCTCAATTTATATGAATGAAAGAAATAATAGCAGATGGCAAATGGAAACTGTGGACATGATAAGCTGATAATAAACCTATGAAGAAAACATTAAAGTATTTAGGCCTGTATCTTTTTGTACTAAAACTTATACTATTCACTTAGATGACTGACTTCAATATAAATAAAAATATGTTACTGTAAAGATTTTATATGTATATTCATCATTTTTCAAATAAATTATAAGTTTACAGAAGTGGTAAAATATTTGAAATTAGGACTGTCTGGAAAACTCTATGTATCACTCTTTTCTCCTGTCCTTGTAAAAGAGTACTCTACTCACCATTAGACAACTTCTTATACAAGAAATATGACTTTTAGTAAATATACACCTATTAAACCATGGATCCACTGTTTCAGTTCCCTGCTGTCTCCATATTTCCTTCTAGAGTGCAAGCTCCATGGGACAGGGATTTTGGGCTGTTTTGTATACTGTGATATTCTTAGCTTCTAATAAGTCCTGGGTCATTAAGTATTTGTTGAATACGTAAAAATTTACAAACAAAACAAAACTAACCAAAGGCACAAAAATGTTTCTTTCCTCAAGTATTTTAATATCTTCTGGAGCAAATAAAGTTTCAAATCCTTTTATTGCCTGTAGAAGACTCATTGTTAAGGAGTTAGGTTTTTCTCTTATAGTATACTTATTCCCTTGCCCTCTATTTCCTGTGGGCAAACATTCTTGTCAGTTAAACAAGAGAAGATTTATTACTTTTAATTAAAAGAACACATGTTACAAGATAACCAATAGGTAAAGCAAAGATAAGATACCAGTGGGCTTGATAGATTACCAGGGTCTCACTGAGCAGCCCCTCTTCTTATCTCACTTGCACATTTATCAAGGGTTTAGCATCTAGCCTTGAAGTATGGCCATGAGGGAATCTCACAGGCTGGTTACATGACATAACAGATCTTGACCCTGAAAACACCAATAGTTTTCCTGGCTTGTGTAAATTTTGTAGTTCTTGAAGAATTTGAAATATGCCATTCAAAATTACTCCTGACTACTTTTAATTTTTTCAGTCAAAACAAAGGATATAATGACTTTGATAAAAACAGAGTATCAAACTTGTTTTCAGCTAGAATTGTAGGCAACAGGCCAAGTGTGGGTTTGGCTAATTCCATTTTAACATTGTTTGGGTTATAAGAATAAAGAGAGATAACAGGGAATTTCATGAGCCACCCAGAGAAAAGCAAGCAATCCTGAAAACTTTACATTCTTATTCATTACTTTTTACTCAGCAGTCTCTCCTCAATTTCTTTTGGCTATAAAGAGCCATTTCCTTGACATAATGGCCTACTTGCTAGTAGGAGGTCCTGGTTGGACAGGGTGTATCAGATATATAAAATATCAAATGGCAAGCATTTTGTGAGTAGAAGGGTATGTTTCTGCAGTTTTTGAAACAGACCATTTAAAAAATAGTAAACAAATAATATATTATGAAGCAATAATTTTCAAATTAGGGTACATGCAACTTGGGGTTACATAAATATTTCCTGAGGGAACAAAACAATCATTGTCAGACCCTTGATTCTCATATGTATACTTTCATAAGCTTAACCTTCCTGAGAACAAGCCAGTGTTTCTTCTTTCCCTTCTCCCCTTGAGGAGTCTCCCTCACCCATTTTTCTAAATAAATATTAACCCCCATTGTTAATATTACAATTGCAAATTGCCCTATTGTATACAGTTTATTGAGAGCAGAAATAAAGGGATGATTCAAAATTTCAGTTTAGTGTCCAGAAAGTGAATGACAGTAATGACTGGTAACAAATATTTTTATACATCATGTGATTTCCAGATGGTTTGCTTTCAACAAATTGAAAGAGTACCTCATAGACTTTTCAATTGATAGATTATTCAAAATATGTGATAATATGTCACAATGTGATTTTTTGACATACAACTCAGGTGTCCAAGAATTGAGTGACGTTGCTTTTTAACAACATTCTTCCCACCCTCAACTATATTTTTGTTAAATTGGCTTGTAATTATACATATATATAAACATATATACACAATGCAAAAATAGGAATTATACTGATGCTGAATTGTCTCAATTGAGCAAAAAGTGATATTAACACAGAGATAATTCTTAAAAGGAAAATAACCCCAAGCATCTGAGACATTGTGAAACCTTTTTTATAAGTAATAATTATAGAAATGTATAACTTTATTATACACTTATAATAATAACTAGGATACAATAGGAAAAAATTAAACTTCATATGAGCACAGAATATTCAAATTTTGTATATATTTTTTTCATAATAAACTCTAAATGATGATTATTAAAAGGCTTGAAAATATATATTATAATAAAATTCTATGGTAAAACTAGAATAGAAATACAAATTCAAGGAGAAAAAATATTACATATTTGATTGTTAAGGGATAATTTTTTAGTGTATTTCTTTTTCCAGTTCTTAAATTTTATTAGTGCATTGTATACTGTATTTGTAGACAACCATGAAAATGATCAAATATCACAAGTGTTTTCTGTCTTTTTTGTACATTAGGTAGATTTTTAACATGAGAAAATATTTAGTTAAATTTTTGTGCATTTTTAGTAGTCATTCTACATTGAGTATTGTGAAAGTCATCTATATCTAACAAGAGCTACTGGCGAACATACTATGTTTCAATTTAAATCATTCTTGAAAAGCATATTGCCCCCCCATACCTGCCATGCTTATTCTTTGTGCTTGTTGTTCCTCTACCTGAATGCCCCTTCTCTTCCCAAGTCCTTCTTTCTCTTTAATTGTTCAAAGAATATCTGTTCTTAAAGAACTATCCAAATCTCTCTTTTTGCAGGAAGCTTTTCTAGACTATTTGAAGATTCACTATTATATTTGTTCCCTGTTCTTCTTTGCTTCATAATTTACATTGTAAATTCTACCATTTTATTCTATGCTTTCAGACAGGCATTATACATATACAGAGTAGCCAGCAAGACAATGCCCCAGTGATTTTAGGATTTCAAAACTTCTCCTTCCTTGCAAGTGGTTGCCTATGGTGTCTGAAGTTCCACCAGGAGCAATTATTCCATTTAAACAGTGTTTTCTCTGGTTGGTTCAGCTGAACCTCATATATACTGCTAGAAAGTGTAGCATATTAAACATTCCACTGTATTAATTCATCTCCTCTCTCACGATGGGAAAGACTGAGAGTTTTGACCAGCATTTTTATTTGGTAGTCTGAAGATTATTATGCATAGTGAAGAGAGAGAAAATAATTTGAGGAAATTGGGAAATAGTACCAAAAGGAAATTTAAAGATATTAATGATGAGCTTTATCAATTTCAAAATTTCCTAAAGCCAAACCTATCTAAATTTTATGTATAGTTCTACAATGTGTTTTGTTTTTTTTTCTCTGTATAAACTTGAACACTCCTTATGGAAAGAAATATATCCAAGATTATACCTAGTATGGTATCTCATATAGTTTTTTTTTTATTTTAACATCTTTATTGGAGTGTAATTGCTTAACAATGCTGTGTTAGTTACTGCTGTATAACAAAGTGAATCAGCTATACGTATACATATATCCCCATATCCCCTCTCGTGTCTCCCTCCCACCCTCCCTATCCCACCCCTCTAGGTGGTCACAAAGCACCAAGCTGATCTCCCTGTGTTACGCGGCTGCTTCCCACTAGCTAGCTATTTTACATTTGGTAGTGTATATATGTCCATGCCACTCTCTTACTTCATCCCAGCTTACCCTTCCCCTCCCCGTGTCCTCAAGTCCATTCTCTACGTCTGCATCTTTATTCCTGTCCTGCCCCTAGGTTCTTCAGAACCATTTTTTGTTTAGATTCCATATACCTGTGTTAATATATGGTTTTTGTTTTTCTTTCTGACTTACTTCACTCTGTATGACAGACTCTAGGTCCATCCACCTCACTACAAATAACTCAATTTCATTTCTTTTTATTGCTGAGTAATATTCCATTGTATACATGTGCCACATCTTCTTTATCTGTTCATCTGTCAGTGGACACTTAACTTGCTTCCATGTCCTGGCTATTGTAAATAGAGCTGCAATGAACATTGGGGTACATGACTCTTTTTGAATTATGGTTTTCTCAGGGTATATGCCCAGTAGTGGGATTGCTGGGTCATATGGTAGTTCTATTTGTAGTTTTTTAAGGAAACTCCACTCTGTTCTCTATAGTGGCTGTATCAATTTACATTCCCACCAACAATGCAAGAGGGCTCCCTTTTCTCCACACCCTGTCCAGCATTTACTGTTTCTAGATTTTTTGATGATGGCCATTCCAACCTGTGTGAGGTGATACCTCATTGTAGTTTTGATTTGCATTTCTCCAATGATTAATGATGTTGAGCATCCTTTCATGTGTTTGTTAGCAATCTCTATATCTTCTTTGGAGAAATGTCTATTTAGGTCTTCCATCCATTTTTGGATTGGGTTGTTTGTTTTTTGATACTGAGCTGCATGAGCTGCTTGTATATTTTGGAGATTAGTCCTTTGTCAGTTGCTTCCTTTGCAAATATTTTCTCCCATTCTGAGGGCTGTCTTTCCGTCTTGTTTATGGTTTCCTTTGCTGTGCAAAAGCTTTTAAGTTTCATTAGGTCCCATTTGTTTATTTTTGTTTTTATTTCCATTTCTCTAGGAAGTGGGTCAAAACAGATCTTGCTGTGATTTATGTCACAGAGTGTCCTGTTTTCCTCTCAGAGTTTTATAGTGCTTGGTCTTACATTTAGGTCTTTAATCCATTTTGAGTTTTTTTGTGTGTATGGTGTTAGGAAGTGTTCTAATTTCATTCTTTTAAATGTAGCTGTCCAGTTTTTCCAGCACCACTTATTGAAGAGGCTGTCTTTCCTCCACTGTATATTCTTTCCTCCTTTATCAAAGATAAGGTGACCATATGTGTGTAGGTTTATCTCTGGGCTTTCTATCCTGTTCCATTGACCTATATTTCTGTTTTTGTGCCAGTACCATACTGTCTTGATTACTGTAGCTTTGTAGTATAGTCTCAAGTTAGGGAGCCTGAATCCTCCAGCTCCATTTTTCTTTCTCAAAATTGCCTGGCTATTCAGGGTCTTTGGTGTTTCCATACAAATTGTGATTTTTTTGTTGTGCTTCTGTGAAAAATGCCATTGGTAGTTTGATAGCAATTGCATTGAATCTGTAGATTGCTTTGGGTAGTAGAGTCATTTTCACAATGTTGATTCTTCCAATCCAAGAACATTGTATATCTCTCCATCTTTTTGTGTCATTTTTAATTTCTTTCATCAGTGTCTTATAGTTTTCTGCATACAGGTCTTTCGTCTCCTTGGGTAGGTTTATTCCTAGGTATTTTATTCTTTTTGTTGCAATGGTAAATGGGAGTGTTTCCTTAATTTCTCTTTCAGAGTTTTCATCATTAGTGTATAGGAATGCAAGAGATTTCTGTGCATTTTTTATGTTGCTACTTTACAAATTCATTGATTAGCTCTAGTAGTTTTCTGATAGCATCTTTAGGATTCTCTATGTATAGTATCATGTCATCTGCAAACAGTGACAGTTTTACCTCTTTTTAGTTTATTTTTAAATAGATGATACTGGATATCAAAACATAATTTAAAATATCAATATGTGTAATGTGCTGGGATTTATAACCTTTGCAACTATGTAAATTTATGATGTAATTTTCTATGCTCACAGTGATATGATAAAGGAACTTTTTTTCAAGATTCTTTAGGGTTTGCCAGAAAAACAGATGGTAGGTCCTCATATAAAGTATTCTGTGACAGACACCACAAATTATTTGTCACTTTTCATTCTTCACTTCGTTCATGATATAATTCCTGATTTTATGAGAATCAATCACCCAGCTGGAGATTCTACTTGCCCCTTCTCATGCTTCTAGCTGTGACCATGAAACCAACAGAATATGTGACAAAGTGATGTGTGCAACTTGTGCATGGTCACCCTAAAGGAAATTGCTTTCTTGTCACTCATCTTCACCCTTTCACACTCTTTGGGCTATGGCAAAGGCTGAACAGTCATCTTGGATTCCAAAATGGAAACCACATATGAGGGAGGATGGGGGCATCAGCCAACAAGTGCCAGAAAGTTCAACTCTGATTTGAAACATGAGTGAAATAAATAGCTATTATTTACGTCACCATTTGGAGCATTTCTTCTTTACAACATAAAATTCTGTATTCTAAATAATGTACATGGCTAAGTAGAAAAATAAATAGAAAAACAAATGGCTATATTATTTCAGAAGATGTAAAAAATGTCAATATAGTGCAGTGAGTGAATACTGAATTGTAAGGGAACATGAACTTCTATACCAGTCCTAGCTTTGACATGATATGGTTGTTTTCTTTAGACAAGTAATATTACTTCCCTAACTACTTCCTAAATAAAGGGAATGGATTATATAACTTGAAGGCCTTATTAGTTAATTACCATGTTTTTCTTTTTTTTTTTTTGCAGAGAAGACCAGGGGAAGTTTGAAGAGAAGTTGTTATTTAAATTGCACATTGAAAGATAATTTAATGGATGTCTCTGTGAGATATGAATCATAGAATAAAAGTGAAAATCTCCTGGTGTCCTCTAATAACCTACACAGGGTAAAATAAATTGAGTTCATAGGACAATAATATTCTTAGAACAGAAATATGTTTATTGAATACAGCAGCTCAGATGTAAATGCAATGGTTGCTTAACACATTACTAACAATATCTAACCCATTCTTATATTTATGATCTTATAATTCCAATTCTTAGCAGTCTCCAATATATGAGACAAATAGTACAAGGCACTGGAATTGATCATGGCAGTGACCAAGGTGGCTAAGCACATTGCATTCTATTAGAAACAATTAAGATCTTGGCAGTTGAATATGAGGAAATCAGGAATAAGATTGCTAGAAGACGGGAGGAATGATTTGCAAGCTCATTTAAACACAGATAAAATGTTAGTAGGGTTTATAATGAAAGTACGTAAGACCTTTTAATTTTTAAATGATTTAAATTATGTAAAACTATAAATTATTAAGCAAATTGATGTCTGAAGTCATTCATAATTTGTGTCAACAACCCAATTAAAAAAAAAAAGGCAAGTTTCACAAAAATGTTATAACAACCTGAAATGTACATGATTTTTTGTTAGGCATTTTAATGTGTTTTTATTTAAACATCAAAACAACATTTGTCAGAATATTTTTCCATGTTATTAGAGATGATTAAGCTGAAAATCAGAGAGTTAAATAAGTCCTTTACAATTTCAAAGCTAGTAAGTTCTAGTGACAAGTTTTGTACCCAGGTCTGCTGGATTCTAAAGTTCGTGCTTTTCAAACTACAGCAAATTCTTTTGCCCAGAATTACAACCATATACCATCAAGATACAGACTTTTCCATCTTCTTCAAAAGATTCCTCATAGTCCTTTGTAGTTCATAATTCCCTCCTCACTCCAGCAGCAAGAAATATTGATCTGTTTCTATCACTATATATTAGTTTTTTTTATATAAATGGAATCTTACAATATGTACTTCTGTGTTTTTGTCTTCTTTCAGTCGGCATAATGATTCTGAGATTCATCCATGTTGTTGTATCATAGCTGTTTCCTTTTTATTGCTGAGGAGTATTCAGTTGTATGAATTTATCATTTTTTATTTGTCCACTGAATTGTTGATAGACATTCGGACTGTTTTCCATTTTGTCTTTATGAATAAAGCTTCTGTACACATTTTTTTTGTACAACTATTTGTGTAGATGTATGTTTTTATTTCTCTTGGGAAAATATCTAGAAAGGGAAATGGCTGGGTCCTATGGTAGGTACAAGTTTATCTTTTTAAGAAACTGACAAAGGGTTTTCCAAAGTAGTTGTACCATTTTACATTTTCACCAGCAGTGTATTAGAGTCCAGCTCCACTACATCTCATCAACACTTGCCATGGTCACTCTCATTAATGTAAGCCATTCTAATAGATGTGAGTAGTATGTAATTGTAGTTTTAATTTTTAACTCCATGAAAGTTAAATGAGGTTGAGCATATTTTTTGTGTAAGTACTGGCCATATTATATGTCTTTTGATCAAATATTTTACTATTTTAATTGGCTTTTGATTTATTAAGTATTTATCTTATATCATTTGTCAGGTATATATATTGTAAATATGTTCTACCAATCTGAGACTTACCTTGTTGATTTCTTAATGGTGATTACCAAAGAGAAAACATTTCTAATTTGGATAAATTTGAATTTTGTTATTCTTTTTGTTCTTTTATGTTTCATGCTTTTGTTGTGTTCTATGAAATCTCTGCCTATCCAAATATGTAAAGATTTTCCTTTATGCCTTCTTCTAAGAGTTTTCACCTTTTTTTAATTTTATATTTAATTCTCTGATACATTTCAAATTAACTTTTTTGTATATGGTTGCATTAATTTTCTATTGCTGTCATAATAAAATATCACATATGTTGTGGCTTGAACAATACAAATTCATTATCTTAAAGTTCTGGATGTCAGAAATCTGACATGGATCTCACTGGGTAGAAACCAAGGTTTTGGAGGACTGCATTCCTTTTTGGATGCTCTAGGGGAGAATCTATTTCCTTACTCACCTCAGTGGTTGGCAAAATTCAGTTTCTTGCAGTTACAGGATGGAAGTCCCTGTTTCCTTGCTGGCTGTCAGCCGAGGACCACCCACGACTTCTAGAGGATGTCCACATTCCTTGGCTTGTGGCCCTTTATTCCCAACTTTCAATGCCAGCAATGGCTAGTAGAGTCCCTTTCATGTGACACCTTTTTCTGACTCAGGCAGGAAAAATTCTTCACTTTTGAAGATTCATGTGATTAGCCTGAGTCACTTGGATAATTCAGAATTATTTTCTCATTTCAAAATCCTTAACCTAGATCACACCTATAAAGTCTCTTTTGCCATAGGTAACATACTGACAGGTACAGGGGATTAGTATTTGGACATCTTTGGGAGACCATAATTCTGCCTACAACAATGAGCAATAATATATTTTTTTCTATAATGAGTGTCATTATTTTAACATTATATGTTTAAAAATATTTTCTTTCCCCATGGAATTGCCTTAGCAACCTAGTCAAGAATCACTTGACCACATGTTTACATATATTTCTGAAATATTCATTTTGTTTTGTTTATTTACATGCTTATTCTTTCATCAACACTACACTGTATTGATTACTATATATTTACAGTAGGTCTTAAAATTAGGTAAAATAAATCTTTCAATTTTTTTTTTTGAAAATTGATTTGGCTATTCTAATTTACACACACATTTTTCACATTATTTCTTAGGTTTCTGACAACTCATCTCAGTACTGTTCTGTAATTTTTAGTATAAAGGTCCTAAAAACTTTATCAAATTTATTCCTAATTATTTTATGTTTTTTGGTAATATTGCAAATATTTTAAAATTATGTTTTCTCACTAAAAACAGAATTACCATATGATCCAGCAATCCCACTCCTGGGCATATTTCCAGACAAAGCTATAATTCAAAAAGATACATGCAGCCCTATGTTCATAGCAGCACTAGTCACAATAGCCAAGACATGGAAACAACTTAAATGTTCATCGGCAGATGAATGGATAAAGAAGATGTGGTACATGTATACAATGGAATACTACTCAGCCATAAAAAAGAACAAAATAATGTCATTTGCAGCAACATGGATGCAACTAGAGATTATCATGCTAAGTAAAGTAAGTCAGAAAGAGAAAGACAAATATCATATGATATCACTAATATGTGGACTCTAAAATATGACACAAATGAACCTATCTATGAAACAGAAACAGAATCACAGACATAGACAACAGATTGGTGGTTGCCAAGGGGGAGGGGGGAAGGGAGAGGGATGGACTGGGAATTTGGGGTTGGTAGATGCAAACTATTACATTTAGAATGGATAAACAACAAGGTCCTACTGTATAGCACAGGGAACTATGTTTAATATGGTATGATAAACCGTAATGAAAAAGAACATTAAAAAAAGAAAGTATATATATGTATAACTGAATCACTTTGCTGTACAGCAGAAATTAACACAATATTGTTAATCACCTATACGTCAATAAAAAAATAATGTTTTCTAATGGTTTGCTGATAGTATATAAAAACACAACTGATATATTTTATATTAAACTTGTATCCTTTGACTTGCTAAATTCACATATTAGTTCTAGTTCTAGTTTTGTACATTACTAAGGATATTCTATGCAAACAATCATGCCAATAATTATAAAGACAGTGTTGATTATTCTTTTTTGATTTTAATCCTTTTCTTTCTTTCTTTATTACAATGATTAGGATCTCTACTACAATGTTGAATAGAAGTAGTGAGAGTAGATATCCTTGTCTTATTTCTAATCAAAGGGGGAAGTGTTCAATATTTCACCATTAAATAAGATGCTAACTGTTAAGTTTTTACAGATGCTCTTTTTCAGGTTAAAGTTATTTCTTTAAAATCCTAATTTGCTGAGAGTTTTTCTCACAAATGTGTGTTGAATTTTTAAGTTGTTGTTGTTGTTTTTCACCTAATGTGGCAATCACATGGTTTTAGTGTTAGTCCAGGTCTTCTGAGAAGCAAATGATAAGATAGGATCAAGTATGCAAAGACTTTATTAGGAGACCCAACAGTGAGAGAAAACTTAGAGGGGGCTTTGATCTAGGGAGCCATCAGGCAACACATGTCTGACACTGTGTGCAGAAGAGATGGATAGAAGATTGAACAGAAGTATCTTAGAATGTAGTGGAGTTTACAGAGAGTTGAGTTAGGCCATCAAGGAATTCTCAGAACAAAATTTCCCATTAGAAGAGTCCCATATCTCCTATAAACAAGCCTGCTTAGTATCCCCCTACCATGACTAGTCACTGTCTGGGAGGAAATGAGCAATGGATTTCAGGGTGCATAAGCTGGCACCCATGGTCAACTCTGCTCCCTGTAGATGGAAGAATTCAAGGCACATCTTATAACTGACACAGTTCAGTCTTGGCTCTGCACAGATCTACTTTTTCTTTTAAATAAACTTAATTTTTAGAATAGTTTTATATTTACAGAAAAATTAAGAAGATAGGGTACCATAGAAAGAGTTCCCATATACCCCACACCTAGTTTCCTCTACTGTTAACATCTTACATTAGTATGGTACATTGGTTACAATTAATAGACCAATATTGATACATTAGTATTACAGAAAGTCCATATTTTATTTAGATTTCCTTAGGTTTCACCTAATGTCCTTTTCTGTTCCAGGATACCATATAGGATAGCATATTATATTTACTCATTTTGTCTTATTCACCTCGTCTCATATGTTTTTCAAAATCAAATCAGAGAAGCTCCTCCATGGTTCCTATGGTAAATTACTCTCTGCTGCCTCCATTCTTGGCTTTCTGGAGCCATGCACAACTAAAAGTTTAATATTTAAGGCATTCTTCCTGATGCTGGCCTTTATAAGGTCAGAAAATAATGGGAAATAATAATATTCTAACATTCAAAAATCCATAGCACCAGTATAGGTGCTGCATACATACTTCACCAAGTTTGTATAAGGATCCAGTGAAGTAATATGTATGAAGCCTTCCAAAGCCCCTGTCTCTTGTGTTTTCATTGGTGATAGAAGCGGGGATGCTCCCTCGCTGCCCTGGTCCTCCAATTTTCTTTTACAACTATGAGTGGCTTTGTACTCAAGTTTAGCCAATATGATATAAGAGAAAGATATTAGGTAAGGTTATCAGGAAAGTTTACATAATACACAACTAACCTAGCATCTCATTTCGCCCTTTATCCTTTGACCTACTCCATGATTCCTATGTAGATTATCAAAAAATGATTTTGATTAACAGAAGTGCAGCAGTTATCATCCTGTGATGGAAGCCAAAAGCTAAATTGGAATAAGAAGACAGAAGGAACAATGTCCCCTTTGGAACTTTTTTGCAGTTTACACAAGCTCCAAACAGCCTATCTCCAGAATTTCTGTGTTAAACAATTTTCTTATTTATGTCAGTATTAGTCAATTATTGCTTGTTGCCATTAAATACAATCCTAGTTGATACTGTAGGTCAAATATTTAACACACAGCCTGGTACAGGTACTCTGATTATTTATTTATTTATTTATTTATTTTGCGGTACATGGGCCTCTCACTGCTGTGGCCTCTCCCGTTGCAGAGCACAAGCTCCAGAGGCGCAGACTCAGCGGCCATGGCTCACGGGCCCAGCCGCTCCACGGCATGTGGGGTCTTCGCGGACCAGGGCACGAACCCGCATCCCCTGCATCGGCAGGCGGACTCTCAACCACTGCACCACCAGGGAAGCCCTGATTATTTTTTAATAGATATTATTATGAACATATATACCAGTTCAGAAAATTAAAACTACCAAACAAAATATAAATACCTAGAATATGTTAAAATTTAGTTTTCCTTAATGACACATATTTATGTTAAATATTTTTGTACAAAATGAATGAAGTGGGCCCTTAGCTCTTTCCCAACACACATCACCAAAAGAGAAAAGCTGCTATACAGGAGAATAGGAGCTCACAGGCCAGAATACAAAATAACTGAAGAATAGAAAAATTTCAAAAGAAAAACAGAAACTGAACAATATATATTATCTGAAGAATTATTGAAGCAGTGAACAACTAATTAAAATAAGCATGATACGCATATTTAACCAAGAAAATGAAAATATTACCATGTTGGATGCTAATGAGATAAATAACACAACAGAACGGATAAACTATGGAATGTAAATAGCTGAAAATGAATTTGTGAGCTGAATGATCATATGGGGTAAATTTCACAGAAGATGTTGGGAGAAAGTAAGGAGATATAGAAAACAAAAGAAAAATTAAGAAATAAAGAGAAAAGAAGTATGAATATCCAAATAATATGGATATAATAAAGAGAAAAATAAAAAAAGAAGGAAAGAGTAGAAGTTTCCCAGATTCAGATATATTTGCAAGACCTCAGACTAAATGGTTCATTGAGTCTCTGTGATGTGAGAGAAGGAAATTGATTCTGGAACTCAAAATGCACTAAGCAAGCAGATGTCAAATGTTCTTAGGCAAAACTCTACAAGAGAGAAAGCTATCTCCTCAACATGCCTCACACTCCCTTTGGGAATTTCCTTCTCCTGCTGCATCTATACATATCTACACATATCATTCTCTTTCTAAAGCCAGCCCTAACTTGACACAGTATTTTTTAAAATAATGTTCTCAAAGTGTAATCCTAAAAAATCTTGATCTGTTAAAAATTGAAGATCCTGATCTCCATAAAAGACCTTATAATAAACCTGAATCCCATTCTGTATGAGCTGAATTCATTTTTAAAAAACATCTCAGTTGATATTATATAGACTACATTGAGATTGTGCTCTAAGCACTCAGGGCTTTTGACTGTGAAATTTCCTCAATTCCAAGAAGATCCCAAGGCACAAAGGAAAAAAATGCACCAAACTTTAAAAGTTAATTAGAAGAACTTAAAGAGTCACCATATTACTATTAAAGAACAAAAGCTAATACTGTCTACTGAAGAATAAAACTAACAATCATGAAAGTTTAAACATATTTAACATATTGTCAGAGTACCTGAATTTACATTTGTTCAACTGAAGATAAACTTAATTGAGCAGTTAATGATAAGTTTACTCTATCCCCAACAGCAAAGGAATCTTGCCCTCAGCAAGAATAAAGCGGTCCTGTACAGAATCCATGTATAAAATGAATCTCTATCTCAAAATAAAATCTATCCTCCTAGAAGATGACTGAGTAAATAAGTACTCAGAGAAGCTGGAACTACATTCCTGGACTTTCTATGGAAGAGAGCTGAAAGTGGGATATTCTTGGGTACATTTAATCTTAATTGGTAGAGAGAAAGAAGCTGCCTCAGATTTACAAAGATCAGAAATTTCAACTTTTAATGAATTTTTTATTAACTTTGAATTTTGTTTATAATAAATCCATTATAAATTGTGACTCTGTCAATTGACACTTGTTCTGACTACCTCATTTCAATTTGACAAGCTGTCTTCTCCACCACCTTTTACTCATAAAATCTGTCCTGAATCTTACTAAACTTCTGGGTGAAAATAAGCAAATTATAAAACAAAATAATACAACAGACACTATTAGTTAGTCAAAGAAAACTCAAATATGTGGTATATGCCCACCTGTGTGTGTGGAATACTATTACAATGTATCAACTTGGCTACGATGAACTACATTTCCCAGAATTCACTTTCTTTTATTGTTTCTGATAAGGGGAGGCCACAAGGAGGATTCTTGGGAGATTTGGAAGCCGCAGCCATTTCTTACCAAAAGTACACATTGTTGCTGTTCAGCTGATTCACCTCATTGGTGTGAAGCAGCAGCTGAGCCTGCAATTGCTCTCTCTCCTCAGGATCACCCATCAGCTGCTCGCACTGCTGGACCAGGTGTTTGTGTTTATCTCTGTGACAAAGGGCCCCAGCATATGCAGGATACACATGTCACTAAGATTAGGAGCAATAAGACCAGGCTCAGGCCCCCAGTGGGGCTGCACCCAACTCAAGCTTATAGGTTCCAGCCTGCCCTTGATCGTTCCCACCTTGCATCTATCTTCCTTTCCTGACTGCCTGTCCTGTGGATTCTGAGCTCTGGCGTCAGATCTGGAAACAGTCTTATGGAGACTGCTTAATTAATTCCTACACTTATATAAGACCAATTCCCTGTAACAAATGCATTTAATATATATGTATGCTTTTATCTCCTACTGGTTCTGCTTCTCTGATTGAGGCCTAAGTGATAAAATGTATGTGTTGTATGTTCTCATAATGGTCTTATGAAATAACTTTCTGTATTATCCCCATTTTGGAGATGAGGAAATGGAATTGGTGGTTAAAAACTTGCCAAGGTCACATGGCAAGCAAGTAATATAATCAGGATCAGAACCAGTCAGATAAGCCTTATTAAAAAAAAAAAAAAAGGGCTTCCCTGGTGGCGCAGTGGTTGAGAGTCCACCTGCCGATGCAGGGGATGTGGGTTCGTGCCCCCGTCTGGGAAGATCCCACATGCAGCGGAGCAGCTAGGCCCGTGAGCCATGGCCGTTGAGCCTGCGCGTCCGGAGCCTGTGCTCCGCAACGGGAGAGGCCACAACAGTGAGAGGCCCACATACTGCAAAAAAAAAAAAGAAAAAAAGGAAGAAAGAATTGATATAACTGATGTTTGGCACAGTAAACCCATATAAGTATATAAAGCTGCTGATACATAGTAGGTACTCTCAAGATGTCATTTTTCTTGTCTGGGTGCTTTAACACGCCAAACATCCCAGCTGACAATGAAAGAATCCTTATGAACTGTACAAAGCATGCATCTGCTGAACTTGCACAGAATGAACTGGAAACACAGTCAGTGTTTTGTTTTCCTTATCACTGTACTGTTCTCTCAAGGTGCACCAGAAATGAATGATTACTCACCTACTTACATTTGGCTTTATTTATGAAATCTCACACAATCAATAATTGATTGCTCTCTGGAGGAAGCAACTCACAGGCACTGAAAATGGCATGTTCCTTCCTTCCAGAAAAGAAGAGGACATGTGCTTGAATTTTTCTGGAGATAACGGGGTGGGACTGGCAGTGGGGGAGGGGAGTTGACACTGACTATGGAGACCACCTGATTTTAAGCGGCAGGACAGCAGTAACTTTCTGGGCGTTTTTGTTTTTCTCCCCAAAGACAAAATTTTCATTTCTGGCTAACATATGAAATTATTTTCAATGGAACAAAATGACATTCATTAACTAGCAGTGACAGTACTATTTTTTGTTTGTTTTGCTTTTCTTTTTCATTTTTTTGCAAATTAGAATTTAACTTCAGCCAGAGGTGCCTGGAAACACTGGATATGAAGAATATGGAATTTTTAATATGGTCATTTGACTCCAGTTGTTTTCATGTTACACCATGTTTATTTTTTTTCTTTGGCCGATTTTGAGCATTTTTCACTCATTTCTTTTTTGTTTCTTATTTCATTGTTAGAGAAGCTCCTAAAATAAGGAAGAAATGGGTATTTTCCCCTGATGAGGGCAAGTGGGTAGTGTCATACCTAGCATGAGTACAAAAGGAAAGCTGAGAGATTACACAGAATGCAAGGAATATAATCTAAATTTCTAATAACAATAGGCAATACCAAAAGGTTTCAGACACTGGGACAGTTAAGTTAAATAGGGTTCCATGATCTCTGTCCAGAGAACCTCTGCCAGGGGCAAGATACTGCTGGTCATGCTATATTTTCCCAGAAATTTCTCCCCATGTGTTAATGACAGAGAGTCCCAGGGAAGAGGGTTTAGACAAA
Organism: Monodon monoceros; assembly: GCF_005190385.1. Lineage (NCBI taxonomy): Eukaryota > Metazoa > Chordata > Mammalia > Artiodactyla > Monodontidae > Monodon > Monodon monoceros. The sequence continues at coordinate 68,263,816 of NW_021703768.1, forward strand.
GAAGGAAAAGGATGGCAGTGGGGGATAGTGAAAAGGGCAGATTTTTGGAGCCTTAGCCTCTATGCAGGCCCTTTATTTTTGTGTCAGACTGCTAGCCATAATGAGACCTAAACCCAACACTGAAGTTAACTATAGAGCAAGACCAGGACAATGGACCCTTATAAGATACTGTATCCCCAGGGCCTGGCACATGGAAGGAATAATTATTTATTTAATGAATAAATTCATTAATTGATCAAAGGAACAAGAAGAGAGTTTGTCTTATTTTGTTGCTTGTTTGTTTTATAAAGGGTTGATCTACATTTAACTTTGCATGTGACTTCACTTTTTCAAGTTAAATGCCTGGTTTCACATTTTCATGATAATCCTAAAAAGAGACATCTTAAAATTTGTTTACATCTGGTGATAACCACTGTGGTTAACACTAAGCAGTGGCAAAAGTCCAAACAGCTACAACAAAATGATGTGTAAAGGTGGAACAAAATGTGGTCTATTTTAGTACTGGTGATGGTATACTCTAACCTTATAAAGGGGAAAAAAAGAGAACATCACTGCATTAACAAATATGCTGGATTTCACATTAAACTATTTAATAGTGCAACGATAACGTGGGTGGAAAGAAGACAATAGTGATTTCTTTCCAATGATTTTGGGAGGTGAAGGTGGTCTTAAATATACACTATTTTCCATTTTGTGCCTTGTGAGCTTTGGATATTTTGATTGTAATTTTTCCAAGTTAACTTTTGTTCCCAGATTTGTGTCGGCAAGTCTGTGACAATGATACAGTAATGATGATATATCTCAGAATAGCACTGCCTAAACGCCACCTGTAAAAACAGCAGGAAAGCAATATAGCGAGGAACAGAACAGCAGGTAAGATGATGTTTGTGTAAGTGCCAGCTACATATTTGTTAAAGCTAATGAAGTGTAAAAGGAAATGCAACTTATCCTCATCTTGTCCAGAATTTGGAGGCATTTTGAGAAGTAAATCCCAAAAGAGAAGGATGGAAAATTGCCTAGATTGAGTAAAATCAATGGCCAACAGGAAAGAATGACATTTATTTCTTGAGTCTACAATAACCAGATGTTAAGTTAGTAAAAGAGAATGTGTTGGTTTATAGGTCCTCAGAAATGTCAATTGCCATATGTGATAAGGGGGCAGTTTATTCTTTTAATTTTTATTTTAGTGCCCACCAATTCTGAAGAGAGATCTAGATGAATGTGTAAAGTTTCTCTTTGAAGCTGAGTGGTGAGGAATGCATCTTGATGAGTCCCATTTTCAGGCATTAAAGTGCCAAAGTAAAATGAGGTCTCTATATCATTTCTTACCATCAGCTAAATCAGGATGTCAAGTCATAAATATATTTATCCTCTGTTGGTAACATTAGAAATTATCCCTTCTCCTGCACCAATAAGATGAATCTCTGCTTATTCCTCATTACATCAAACTCTATTAATATGTATTAAAGTAATAGAGATTTAATATTGAAACAAAACAGTGTGAACCCTGTATGCAAGTCTATAATTCCCTAAACGACACCTAGTCATTATTGGGGATTTAATAAAAGTTATCTTAAAGGCAAAATGGTTTGAAAATTCAAACCTCTGTCAAAAGACATTCTTAAAAATTCTTCTTTTCTAGCTCATGATTCTTAAATTTCAACATGCACTTAAATTATGTATACAAAATCATTTATACTTTGTACTATTTGAAAATGCTTGACTTTGGCCAGTATGCAGACTTTTTAGCCTAACTCTATCTAAAACACAGTGTAGACTTTGTGAACCTGGAAACAAAAATGTAAGAATTTTATAAAATCTCTAAAGCTTTATAATGATTCCTCACTTTTTCAATCCTCGAAATTACAGAATTGGATTATGGAATTGTAAGAGATGGCTAGGAAACTCCAAAATCCACATGGCGGGCCATCTAGAAGTGCAGCTTGAATTCTGTGGCATGAGCTGAAGGAGCACACAGGCAGAATTTCTCTCTTTTAGGGAAGCCTCAGTTCTGCTTTTAAGGTTTTTCAACTGATAGAATCAACTCTCCTCCCCAGATTATCTAATGTAATCTTGTTTATTAAGTCAAATAATTATAGATATTAATCACATCTACAAAATACCTTCACAAAAACATCTAGATAAGTGTTTACTGAGGACTATAGCCTAGCCAAGGTGACACATAAACATCCCAACTGTTATTTCCTTCAATGATAGAACAGATTATATTTTTTCTAAGGAGCAAACTAAATGATATGGATAACTTTTACAGATAGGGTGAAAAACACAGTTTTGTTTTTCCCCAGATTTTTTGTAATAATCATTTATTCTTTGGAGGATCATGTAAGTGTACATACATTTTTATTTTAAGTTTTAATTTGTATATGGAAAACTTCAAACATATATGATAATGCAGAGAATAATACAATGAAGGCCAATGTACCCCTCATCCAGCATCAACAATCATCAATATTTTGCCAACCTAAAATATGCATATATATATATATATATATATATATACACACACACACACATATGTATCTTTAATCACTAGGATGCACTTCTGCCTGGATTTGAATCTCAGTCTCTGAAAGGCATGAGGGAACATAGCTAAAGGAGTAGCAAAATTATGTTTTTCATTTCCACCTACAGGATAAACCTAGTGAGTAAAAACTTGGCCACAATACCCTGCACTACTGTTTTCTTTCTCCTTTAATTTTTTCCCCTAGTGAATATAGTTGAATTTTATGAAACCATCATTTATTGAATGTATGTAACTTTGCTACTGATAGTAATATATTAAGGAAATGCTAGAGAAGGATAATAGTGAGCAATAAAAATCATGGATAGATAGTAAGATAAAGATATAGCCTAATATTTTTAGAAAATAATATAATTTAAAAGGATATGGGAATAATCATTTTAAGAGTATAACAAAAACGAGGCTAGCATTCGACTTGGGACTGGAAAGTAAGGTGGGAGAAAAGACAAGGAATTTACTTATTTATCCTTTAAAGTTTCCAGGCTACAGCACAGTTGATGAAATGGTGGAATGCCACATTCTAGTCAGTGCAGCATTGCTTTAATGTAAAACTTATGCTCAATTTCCATTTTCCCGCTGAAGGTTTAAATGAGCCGATGGATTCTGAAAAATGCACTGGCAGCAAAAGTCTAACAGCGTTATGGTGTTAACAGCAGTCTAGATCTCTCTACTTTGTACCAGAAATAGGTATGTTAGAGTCCTTGGGAAGGGGAGGGAAGGCTCCTTAAAATTATTTAGTAACATAAGTGAATGCCACATGCTTATTACCCTTGTCTTAGGGAAATATGCATAATAATGTAATCATTATTGATTCTTTCTCTGTAGGACTCCTGCTTTGGCTCATTGCTCATTTTGAATGACTCATAAGTCACAAGAGTTGTCAGTGTTTCCTCACTTAGCTTTACATCATTTGTTTACAACATGTGCTCAACAACAGCCTGCTTTATGGATGAGCTCCTATAGACTGTGACGATTTAATGCATAATGCAGGTGTATATTAAATCTGTTACACATACATCATGAACACAATGGAATTGTTTGGAGACAACTGTGGATAAGTGTGCATTATTTTATTCTATACCCCAAAGGCTTAGCATGATGCCTGGAACCTGGTATGCACTCTATGAATGCTTGTTGAATAGATAGGTGTGTAAATAAATGAATGAAATTAAAATTTTTTAAAAATCAGCTGATTTTCATATGAAACTCTGCACAGTGGCATACAATGTTGTTTTCTGCCTGAAATTCTAACTAATGCTTTCTTTGCCTATCTAAACCCTCCTCTTCAAGGACTACCTTCATCCTCATATTCTCCATAAGCTTACTTAATCACTTCATCAAATGTTGTTTTATTCCTTGACTAATCAGTTGGCACTTTACAATTACTTAGTTGGAGAAAGAAGATAAACAAATGATGCATTAAATAATCACGTTTAAATGGAAAAATAAGATCAATATAATAACAGATATGTACTGTTTTCTTAAAAAAATATATTAATGTTTGAATTCAGGTTCTGTGCATTAAAAGTAAATAAATCACTACTCACCAGAAGTCCTGCCCACAGCAGATTCTCATCATGACGCAGATCTGTTTGAGATATATTTTAGTGTTAAAAGACCCCACTTAATTTTTTTTCTATTTTAGAAGGACTCTTATTTCAATTAATTATTTTTCTATATAATAAACATACACTTGAAAGGGGATAAATACTTAGCAGAAGGAAATTGTCGCTTTATCACTCAATATCATCTAGCACAGTCTGAGGTACTAATATCTTTTTTCATTAAAAAGCTAACATTGGAATAATACCAGGTTTCGCAAGAACAAAACGAAACTTATAAGAAAGTCGTATCAATGTAAGTATTTAAATTTCTTCTTTTAAATAAATTAGAGCAATTATTAGTTCTCTCACTATTCCTCCAACATTTTGTACATTTATGGACTAATTCTTTGATAAGCCTAAAACACGTCGTCAGATTTAATTCAAGAAATTCTGGTGGAAGTGTAAACAATGCAACATTCATCCATTTATCCATTCAATCCACAAATATTTATTGACAGGCTAGTTTTGTTTCTTTTTTTGGTGGGGCTGGGGCGGGGCGGAGAGTAGCTTTTCTTTCTTCTCCGCCCCTGCACCGCCTTTGGGCCAGAGCCCTTTTCCCAACCTTACCTGGCCTTTCCTGGGGCAAAAACGGCTGCTCTGCAACTCTAAGTGGGGCAGGCAGTAGTGAGGCCTCTACAAACATTGGGGTTTGCTTGACAGGTGGCACGAGCTAGACCCCCTTAGGGACGAGCCTGAGACCTGCACCGCCGGCGTCCAGGTCACCCTGTGTTCCTCATCCCAGTATTTCCGCGTCAGCCCCGTGGAACTCCCGAAATCGCGCGAGATCAGATTTCCTCGCGGCAAGCTTGGGCTTCAGCGGTAGCGGCTCGGGCAGGATTTCGCTGTTTTCGGATCTGACCCTGATCCTTAGCTCATCCTAGTCTATCGGCTTACTCCCCTCCATCAGGACCTACTCTTACTCTTCCCCCCCACCCCCGCCACCTCCAACACACACCTGAAGCCGCATAAGCCTAACTTGTGGACTCCAACTGTGCCCTGTTTGCCTTCCTTGGAAATCCCACACTCCACCTGGGCCACACCCAGGCCAAGCAGAAGGCTTCCTCATGGTGTTTAAAAAAAAGAGAGAGAGAGTGAGAGAAAGAGAGAAAGAAAAAGGACAGGGTTAAGCCCCAGACAGGGTCCCAGACAGGACAAGAAATCAGACGCTGTCGTGTGGTGATAGTGGGCCTTCATGATGGGGCAAGGCTGTCAGCTCTAGGCCTGGGTCTAAGGCATCATCCTTCACCATTTGAAGGCCAAGGGTGCTCGGTGGATGTTGGCACAGATGCAGAAGTTTCTGATGTTGGTTAGTAGACTTATGTCACTGAGTAATTAATGAAGGTGCATTTGAAGCCCACGGGCTCCAGCAAGTGGCAGATCTTTTCTTCCAGGCAGCAGGTACCCTTAATGTTTCCACTGGTAAATAAGGTAAACCATTTGGAATTATAGGTTTTATAGTAAAATCTTAGATAGAGTGATTTCCATGATTGCACTAAACAAAGTTTCAAGTTTAAAAATATTCATTTAATGAGATGACTTAAAAGAGGAATCACTAGTGAGGCTTTCATGAGATCACAGCTGAGGTGCTGGAGATTTCCGAAGAGATGCTTTAAATTATCATATGAGTTTGAATTGGATTGTTCACTGAGCAATCACAAATGTATCTGCTTTATGAAAGCAATGAGATCATAAAAATACAAGCCTTCTAAACTTGTTCCATCTCTAACTCCTCCCTTTAAGATTCACCGTCATCACCACAGTTTCCATTTTTTATTTGACTCATGATTCTGACTCCCTTCCTTTTGGCCACTTGTTCTAGCTTTCAGGCAATTGTTTAATTCATATTCTCAACTACATGGATCTGGTCGTAGGGATGTGGGAGTGAGATGAAAATGCAGCTTTTCCTGCAATATAGACCTTGTAGTCTTTAGGAGGAAGAAAAGCAAGGTGAGAGAATGCAAGTCTCCAGGACTAACACACTCTTCTCTTGTTAATTCTGACATTGTCCATCCTTCATAACACCCATTGTTATGACTACAGAACCTCTGACATTTTGCTTTGCTTTCCCAAACTTGGTATTGACCAGGGATAAGGAGATGGAATGCTAAGATATCCTTCCTAAGGAAGGAAATGGAAGAAGACGCAGAGGGAAAAAAAAAAAATCCCAACCTGCTAAAGATAGAGGAAACCTTTCAAAGTTATTTTCAGAAGAGACCTCTGGGATAGTTGGTAGCTAATTACAGTAAATTTATTATACTCTTTAAAAAAGTAGATGGACTGAGGAAGTTGCAAGTAGGCCACTATAATCTGTTTCCATCCTTCAGTTATAGAAGTATTTTTTGAAGGAAGTGCCTAAGCTCTACAGAGGAGCAATGCAGTTGAGCCATTGTAAAAATGTCTATGCTTTTATACAGGTTGGTGATCTGGTTGGGAATCATTGGCTGAATCTACAGGGTAGCTCTCTCAGGCCCACTTGCAGGGCTCAGGGAGTCAAAGATTCAGAGATTAGATCATGCTATGCAAATAGTCTCCAGCTAAATGTTTCCACTGGGCTTGGTGTCAGATTGGGCTTTATGACTTCCTAAAGGATCATGGCCCTATCACAATGAACAATTTAAATAAGGAAGCTTGGTTTTTCTTATATACAGAGAAACAATTGACAATTTATTTTTGTTATGATAACTGTGTTCAGCTTCTAGATGAGTTTTATAAGGACTTCTAAAGCACAGCAAGATAGCCTACAAGTGGATAATATTGAGAAAAAGTAAATATGCTTTTCCCCTTTTTTGCTGAATGCTTATATAAGTCAGGTGGAATAAAGTAAGGTTGGGGTGGGGTGTGGAGATTAGTGAAGTCCCTAATACCAGTAGTAAGCTTTTTAGACCATATAGAAGATTTTGCATTCTCCTTTAATGACTAAATGACCCAGACTTTGGGGGTAAAGCAGAAGTTTGAGAGAGAAAAAGTCTAGATGTTGATAATAAGAAAGCTGTCTGAAATGGATAACAGATTTCATTTGAAAGTGAGTTTCATCTTTATCTGTTAGAATTAATTGCAGAATGTCTTGCAAGAAATGTAAAGAGGTATTAGTTACAGGGAATTTCCATCCTATCTCTTAATCAAGGGAATTTAAACAAAAGGAGTAGATAAAATAGGTTGACTTTTTTCTGCTAGATAGAATTGAGTGAAAGGAAAAGAAACAGGTGAAAGCACAAGCAACAGAAATACATCGTGTGGTATCTAATTAATGTAAGTAACTAATTGAAAATTGGACAAGTGCTAGAATATATTAAATCCAGCACCTTTTTTGTATATTGTTAAAACACTATAATAAAAATAGCTCTTGGGAGAATTAATAATTAAAAATTTAATGGCATATAGTATTTAAAATACCTCCATTTGGAAAGTCATTTTTATAGTAATCAGCAAGGATCAAAAGATGTTTATTTCTAATTATTAACACTGTGTTAGTTCTGAGAATAATGATAAAGTTAATTCACATATTAACAGAGACAGAGGTGACTTTTGTAGATAAGAATTTAGGTTAACACCAAAATTCAAAAGATATAAAATTTTAGTATTCAACTTCAAGGAATAGGAAGAATCATCATTATGAGTTTCTTTCAATAATTTGATTATTGCTCTTAATGGTATGCAAGGTAAAGACACATTATTGTTGTTGTTTTATTAGAAATCATGGTGGATAATACTTAAAAAAATTAAGATTGCCTCTGGACTGCAAGTCCTGGGATCAGTCCAATTTTTCAGTTTTCACTTAAACTGAAAAACACCCAAACAACATTTCACAGTGCTGACTGTGAGACGTGTGTTCTCTTTCTTTTATCACTTTGAAACAGAAATTATAGAATAGTTGTATTTGGAATAGAAATTATAAAAATCAAACAAAAATTATATGTTTATATAAATTACAGTTTATGTCAGCATCCTTTGAGCAGTCACAAAAGTGGTCTTTTACAATGATTTTTATTTTTTATATTTCATAGTGCAATAAAGAGTTTTATTTGCTAAATATTTTTCCAAGTTTGCTTCTAGGGACCCACATATATATAATAAATAATTCTAATTTAAATGTTACATAAAATGATTGGGTTTTACTATTAATATTTTTACAATAACGAAACTTTTGTTTAGAAGTAAGCTAGGAACAGATGTTTGTCCTTCTTTCTTTATTGTAGTTGTGTTGCAGGAGTTTTTTGTAAAGGTGAGATTTGCAGTACCTACAAGCATGAAAATGATTTTAGTCTCTTTCTGTGTGTTCTCAGAGAAAATAAGAGTCTCTTTTAATTGTGCCAATAGCAAGAAAACAAGGATAAAAAAGGAAAATAATTAGAAAGGCTGAATCAACAAGAAAATAAAAACAGAAAACAAAAACTAAAGAAAATCAACATGGTTAAAATTAAAGTTAGTTTCTTGGAAAAAATCCTTGTTTAATGAAATCTTCACAGGATGTTTAGGATGAATGAGAACTATTTGGTAAGTCTAACTCAACCCATTTGTTTTTCAATATACAAGCCCAAATTTTAATAACTTCCCTAATTTTAAGAAATTTTTTATAACATACTTTGACTTCAAGTGAAATAATATGTTTGAAATATACGATTGTTTCTTTCCTTGTACCTAGGAATTACTAAAATTATTGCCTTAGCTAATTTATTTAACCCAAGTCAATAAAACTTTCTGATTTTCAAAATAGGGATCATGTTATTTATCTCATGGTGTTATGATTAGAATTCAATAAGAAACCAGGAACGGCATCACCAAAATGAAAGAGTAGGCAATTCCATACATCCATCTCCCCATAGAAACATTGAAAAACAAGGGGGTGGAGTCAAGATGGCAGAGTAGGAGGATGTGGAGTTCACATCTCCTCACAAGTAGGGTATCAACTAGGGAGCAGTGGGGGACTTCCTTCCCTAACATGGGAAAGGAAATAGCCACCCAAGTCTAGGAAGCATAGAGAGTCCCAAACAGGATAAACCCAAGTAGAAACATGCCGAGACACATATTAATCAAACTAACAAAAATTAATACAAAGAAAAAATATTACAAGCAGCAAGGGAAAAGCACCAAGTAACATACAAGGGAATCCCCATGAGGTCATCAGCTGATTTTTCAGCAGGAACTCTGCAGGCCAGAAGGAAATGGCAGGATATATTTAAAGTGATGAAAGGGAAAACCCAGGAGTATTCTACAACCAAGAAAGCTCTGCATGGCAAGGCACTCATTCAGATTCAATGGAGAAATGAAAAGCTTTACAGAAAAGCAAAAGCTCAGATAATTAAGCACCACCAAACCAGCTTTACAACAAATGCTAAAGGAACTTCTCTAGGCAAAAAACACAAGAGAAGAAAAAGACCCACAAAAAACCCAAAAAATAATTAAGAAAACTGTAATAGAACATACATATCAATAATTATCTTGAATATAAATGGATTAAATGCTCCAACCAAAAGACACAGATTGGATGAATGGATACAAAAATAGGATCCATGTATATGCTGTCTACAAGAGACCCATTTCAAAGCTAGGGACACCTACAGACTGAAAGTGAGGGGATGGAAAAAGATATTCCATGCAAATGGAAATCAAAAGAAAGCTGGAGTAGCAATACTCATATCAGATAAAATAGAGTTTAAAATAAAGACTGTTACAAGGTATAAGGAGGGACACTACATAATGATCAAGGGATCAATCCAAGAAGAAGATATAACAATTATAAATATTTATGTGCACAACATCAGGGCACCTCAATACATAAGGCAAATGCTAACAGCCATAAAAGGGGAAATCAACAGTAACACAATAATACTGGGGGATTTGTACACCCCACTTACACCAATGGCCAAATCATCCAGACAGAAACTTAATAAGGAAACACAAGTTTTAAATGACACAATAGACAAGATAGAATTAATTGATGTTTATAAGACATTCCACCTGAAAGCAACAAAATACATTTTCTTCTCAAGTGCACATGGAACATTCTTCAGGATAGATCACGTCTTGGGTCACAAATCAAGCCTCGGTAAATTTAAGAAAATTGAAATCATATCAAGCATCTTTTCTGACCACAATGCTATGAGATTAGTAATCAATTACAGGGAAAAAACTGTAAACAAACACATGGAGACTAAACAATACGCTACTAAATAACCAAGAGATTAGTGAAGAAATCAAAGAGTAAATAAAAAAATACATAGAAACAAATGACAATGAAAACATGATGACCCAAAACCTATGGGATGCATCAAAAGCAGTTCTAAGAGGGAAATTTATAGCAATTCAATCTCACCTCAGGAAAAAAGAAAGGTCTCAAATAAACATTCTAACCTTGGGACTTCCCTGGTGGTCCAGAGGTTAAGAATATGTCTTGCAATGCAGGCATGCCATTTCAATCCCTGGTTGGGGAACAAAGATTCCACATGCTGTGGGGCAACTAAGATAGCATGCCTCAACTACTGAACCCACGCACCAAAACTAGAGAGCCCGTGTGCTGTAACTAATAAGGCTGAATGATCTGGAGCCCGCATGCCACAACTAGAGAGAAGCCTATGCAGTGCAACGAAGAGCCCGCGTGCTAAAATGAAAGATCCTGCATGCTGCAATGGAGACCCGACACAGCCAATAAATAAATAAATAAAATCTTACTTTACACCTAAAGCAACTAGAGAAAGAACAAAAAAACCCAACAAAATAAGTAGAATGAAAGAAATCATAAAGATCAGAGCAGAAATAAATGAAATAGAAATAAAGAAAACAATAGCAAAGATCAATAAAACTAAAAGTTGGTGCTTGGAGGAGATAAACAAAATTGATATACCTTTAGCTGGACTCATCAAGAAAAAAAGAGAGGATTCAAATCACTAAAATTAGAAATGAAAATGGAGAAATTACAACAGACACCACAGATATACAAAGGATCAAAAGAGACTACTACAAGCAACTATATGTCAATAAAATGGATAACCTGGAAGAAATGGACAAATTCTTAGAAAGGTACAACCTTCCAAGACTGAACTAGGAAGAAATAGAAAATATAAAGAGACCAATCACAAGTACTGAAATTGAAACTGTGATTAAAAATCTTCCAACAAACAAAAGTTCAGGAACAGATGGCTTCACAGGTGAATTCTATCAAACATTTAGAGAAGAGCTAACACCTATCCTTCTCAAACTCTTCCCAAAAATTGCATAGGGAGGAACACTCCCAAACTCGTTCTATGAGGCCACCATCACCCTGATACCAAAACCAGAGGTATCACAAAAGAAGCAAATTTACAGAGCAATATCACTGATGAAAATAGACAAAAAATCCTCAACAAAATACTAGCACAAAAAGTCCAACAACACATTGAAAGGATCATGAACCATGATCAAGTGGGATTTATCCCAGGGATGCAAGGATTATTCAATATACACAAATAAATCAGTGTGATACACCATATTAACAAATTAAAGAATAAAAACCATATGGTCATCTCAATAGATACAGAAAAAGCTTTTGACAAAATTCAACACCCATTTATGATAAAAACTCTCCAGAAAGTGGGCATAGAGGGAACCTACCTCAACATAATAAAGGCCATATATGACAAACCTATAGCAAACATCTTTCTCAATGGTGAAAAACTGAAAGCATTTCCCCTAAGATCAGGAAGAAGACAAGAGTGACCACTCTTGCCACTATTATTCAACATAGTCTGGGAAGTCCAACCACAGCAATCAGAGAAGAAAAAGAAATAAAAGGAATCCAACAAGTATTCCTTGGAAAAGGAATCATTTTCAGATGACATGATACTACATATAGAAAACCCTAAAAATGCCACAAGAAAACTACTAGAGCTCATCAATGAAACTGGTAAAGTTGCAGGATACAAAATTAAGGCACAGAAAATCTCTTTCATTCCTATACACTAACGAAAGTTTAATTAAGAGAAATTAAGGAAACAATCCCATTTACCACTGCAACAATTAGAATAAAACCTACCTAAGTAGGCAAAAGGCCTGTATTCAGAAAACTATAAAACACTTAAAGATTTAAGATTTCTTAAATCTAAGAAATCAAAGATGACACAAACAGATGGAGAGATATACCATGTTCTTGGATTGGAAGAATCAATAATGTGAAAATGACGATACTACCCAAAGCAATCTACAGATTCAGTGTAATCCCTATCAAACTACCAATGGCATTTTTCATAGAAGTACAACAAAAAAGCTTTACAATTTGTATGGAAACACAAAAGACCCTGAATAGCAAAAGCCACCTAGAGGGAAAAAAAAAAAAAATGGAGTTGGAGGAATCAGGCTCCTTAACATCAGACTATACTACAGGCTACAGTAATCAACACAGTATGGTACTGGAACAAAAACAGAAATATAGATCAATGGTACAGGATAGAAAGCCCAGAGATACACCCACACACCTATGGTCACCAAATCTACGACAAAGGAAGCAAGAATATACAAGAGAGAAAAGAAAGTCTCTTCAACAAGTGCTGTTGGGAAAACTGGACAGCTACATGTAAAAGAATGAAATTAGAACACTCCCTAACACCATACACAAAAATAAACTCAAAATGTATTAAGTACCTTAATGTAAGACTGGACACTATAAAAGTTTAGAGGAAAACATAGGAAAAACACTCTTTGACATAAATCACAGCAAGATCTTTTTTGACCCACTTCCTAGAGTAGTGAAAATGAAAACAAAAATTAAAAAATGGGACCTAATGAAACTTAAAAGCTTTTGCCCAGCAAAGGAAACCATAAACAAGATGAAAAGACAACCCTCAGAATGGGAGAAAATATTTGCACATAAAGCAACTGACAAGGGATTAATCTCCAAAATATACAAAGAGCTCATACAACTCAATATCAAAACAACAAAAAAAAAATCAAATAACAGGTAGAAGACCTAAATAGATATTTCTCCGAAGAAGACATACAGATGGCCAAGAGGCACATGAAAAATGCTCAACATCGCTAATTATTAGAGAAATGCAAATCAAAACTACAATGAGTTATCATCTCACACCAGTCAGAATGGCCATCATTAAAAAATCTACAAACAGGGCTTCCCTGGTGGCGCGGTGGTTGGGAGTCCACCTGCCGATGCGGGGGACGCAGGTTCGTGCCTCAGTCTGGGAGGATCCTGCATGCCATGGAGCGGCTGGGCCCGTGAGCCATGGCCACTGGGCCTGCGCATCCGGAGCCTGGGCCTGCGCATCCGGAGCCTGTGCTCCGCAGCGGGAGAGGCCACAGCAGTGAGAGGTCCACGTACCGCAAAAAAAAAAAAAAAAAAAAAAAATCTGCAAATAATATATGCTGGAGAGGGTGTGGAGAAAAGGGAACCCTCTTGTACTGTTGGTGGGAATGTAAATTGATACACCCACTATGGAGAACTGTATGGTGGTTCCTTAAAAAAACTAAAAATAGAACTACCACATGACCCAGCAATTCCACTACAGGGCATATACCCTGAGAAAACCATAATTCAAAAAGAGTCATGTACCCCAATATTCATTGCAGCACTATTACAATAGCCAGGTCATGTAGGCAACCTAAATGTCCATCATCAGATGAATGGATAAAGCAGATGTGGTACATATATACAATGGAATATTACTCAGCCATAAAAAGGAATGAAACTGGGTCATTTGTAGAGATATGGATGGAAGTAGAGTCCGTCATACAGAGTGAAGTAAACCAGAAGGAGAAAAACAAATATCGTATATTAATGCATATATGTTGAATCCAGAAAAATGGTACAAATGAACCTATATGCAGGGCAGGAATAGAGATGCAGATGTAGAGAACAGATGTGTGGACACGGAGGGGGAAGAGGGGTGGGACGAATTGGGATATTAGGATTGACATATTTATACTACCATGTGTAAAATAGATAACTAGTGGAAACCTCCTGTATAGCACAGGAATCTCAGCTCGGTGCTCTGTGATGACCTAGATGGGTGGGATATTGGGGGGTGGGAGGGAGGTCCAAGAGGGAGGGGATATATGTATACAAATAGCTGATTCACTTCATTGTACAGCAGAAACTAACACAACATTGTAAGGCAATTATATTCCAATTAAATAAAAAGAATAAATAGAAAACATAGCACTAGAATAAAAGGTAGGCTGGAAAGGCAAGTTTAATGAGCAACGAGGCCTTGAATGCAAAGAATGAGGAGATTGGGTTGATGAGAGGATGAGGCTGCAGACCCAACCAGCACTCAGATGCAGCTGTGAGCAACAATGTGGGAATTTTCCCCAAGAGCAATTTGGTGAAGCCCTGGTTGGTATCTGGTAAAATCTGGGTGGTTTATCTTTACTAGAAAAAAAGAGCAGTTGAGAGTGTGGTGGTTTTAAAATATGTCGAGAATCTTTTATGACACTCCTCCCTTCTAAAAATGAAATCCCTCCTCCCCTCCACTCATGTGGGGACAGACTTAGTGCCCTGCTTCTAACAACAAAAGTGTGACAGAAGTGACAGTGTGACTTCTGTCATAAAGGACCCTGAAGTTTCCTCCTTGCTCTCCCTTGGATCACTCACTCTGGCGACAGCTATGCTGTGAGGACACTAAAGTGGTCCTATGGGGAGGGCCACAAGCAAGGAATGAGGCATGTGAGTGCACCATCTTGGAAGTGGCTCCTCCACCCACAGTCAGGCCTTCAGGTGATGCAGCCCCAGCATGAATGACAATCTTGGCTGCAGCCTCATAAGAGACCTGGAACCAAAACCATCCAGCTAAGCCACTCCTGAGTTCCTGACCCACAGAAAGTTATGAGATTATAAACCTGTATAAGCTGAAAAAAAGAAAGGAAAGAAAGAAAGAAAGAAAGAAAGAAAGAAAGAAAGAAAGAAAGAAAGAAAGAAAGAAAGAAAGA